>NC_135951.1:605000-835000 GCF_964058835.1 Carex rostrata
ATTTTTGAATATGAAGTTTGATTGTAAGTCCAATAATCTAAACTGTGGCAAATTTCGCACTGAGAATTTATTCTCACCCCCAACCTTTGGGTTCTTTTCAGGTTTATTACACGGATGCAGCGAATGAGGATACTGGTAATGCATATAAAAGATCCACTGCCTTGCGTGTATATGTAACACCTGATAGATACACGCGGCAGGCTGTCAGACCCCGGGGATTTGGGGTGTGACACATAGCAACCATTAAAATTGAATAATTAGGACAAAAATAATCACGATGAACTAAATTGGTCTTAACCGTTACAATGGTCAATGGACCATTACAACAGTAAAAATAATTGTCGCGCCGGTAAAAAAAACTTAGGACTAGCTCCTGATGGTTCTCAAAATAGAGAGTTAGCATTACGAGACCGTTACAACGGTCGGGGACCGTTGAAGGCAATTTCATCGCATTAAATGCATTTAATGCACAGGCGTTACAGCATTTCAAGAGGTCGTTGCAACGAACCCTGGACCGTCACAATAATCGAGCGAATAGATGGGTTTTAAACCCCTTCTTCTCTTCTCAACTCGCATCTTCTCCTCTCCCACTCAAGTTTTCACCCCTTCTGACCACCAAATCAACCAAGGAGACATTTATTCTTCTCTACTTCCTCTCCTCTACTTGATTCTACACTCCATTTGTGAAATCCGGCCACCATTTCTTCTCTCCCACGAAACCCTAATTTTTGAAGCTTTCAAATTCCGACGATATGTCTGTTGAATTGACTATCCGACTGAACTTTTTATCTCTCCTCTACACGAATTAGGTAATTCTCTCATCAATTTCTTGTGAAATTGCCTCGAAAAGCAAGAGTACCAAACGAGCACGTTTTCCGCACCTAAATGTTGGATCATAAACAGTAACAATCAATAGCTGTTAAGGGACAATAAGGCTTATTTCTGTTATGTCGGGGGTGTGAATCCTGAGATAGCACAGTGCTATTATTTTACCAAAACCACACCTATTGATAATCCCAATGGGGCACGAATTGATGAATATATGGATCATTGGAATTAAAGGTCGATGGTTGGATGTGATACCCCCTATACTGACAAGTTCACGAGGCTCTTTTATACAAGCCTTAGGGTATATGAGAATCCATTCATATGCACTACCTATCTCTGCGGTAAATTGATCAACCTTTCATTTGAGAATTTGGCCAACTAGTTAGACCATCAGAACTCTGGTACTGAGGTTTATGTCTACAAGAAATGACCGTCTCAACCTCCAGCCATATCTCTATTGCCTCTTTACATTCTCTACATTGACCCCTCAACCATATCTCTATTGCCTCTTTACATTCTCTACATCGATTTGCTTATGTACTTATCAACAATATTCTAACCCCCAAAGCCAGAATTAAAACCAACCTTGAGTTCTCTGAGTTATTCTACATGCGCCACCTCATCACTCTCGATGAACTTGAACTCCACATTCTTTATATTATTCTTCACTACATGAGAACTGCCTCCAATAATTCCCAACATTCTCTTCCCTATGGCCATATCATCCAACGAATTCTCTCCATTCATGTAATTAATTCTCCTACTGGCACTGACATACTTGAACCTATCAATATATGTGATGAACTGACCAGTATTGGTTGGGATGAGGAGGAAACCAATGGGGTAAGCAGGTTGAGGCCTAATGATTGCCTCATAAATGAATGGATCTAGGCGGACAATGCACTACCTAATTAATATTGGGATCTGAATTTAGAGAATGTTAGAGCCGGGACTTCGGCTCAGGGAGAATCTGATTATGGAGATACTATGGAAGATCAAGTGAGCTGGATAGCTTGACAAATGGGGAATCTCACCACGGGAATGAACAATATACAAGAGATGATTCAGAGGCATTAGACAATCGCCAATGAAAGGTACAAGGCAATGTCTAGCAAGGTGGAAAACATCGAGGTAGTTCAAACAGATTTTTTCCAAAGATTCAATAGTCACTTTCCTAAGGAGGAGGATGGGGATAATTAGTTGGTGTTTCCTATTTTCTTTGTGAGACGAGAGATTTCAAATTGGTGTTTGTAATAACATAATTATACTTGGTTGCTATGCTGAAACAATAGGAACATAACTCGAAGGAGTAAACGAACAATTAGGTTTTAATTGCTATTTTAATTTGATGAATATTTCTAGCTTCATGATTTTGCATGTGATATGAATTGTTTAGGCTATGGATTTATATTGCTTATTAGGAGGCGATTCAATGGATTAATAATTAATGTGTGTATATATATATATATAGTTGGGCTATGGTGCATTGCAATGTATAGGTCCTATTGTACATTGGACCACAAATCGTTGGTTTCAACTTCAAAACAACCGATTCAAACCGTTCACCTTAATATCCATACCAAAATGTGCTTGGAGACCAAATTTTACATTTTTTGGAAATTTTTGCTATTTTTTAAGAATTTTTGAAAATAGCTGATTTTCTATGGTCCAGGAATTTTTGAAAAACAGTGATTTTCAAAAATTCGTAAAAAATAGCAAAACATTTCCAAAAAATGTAAAATTTGGTCTCCAAGCACATTTTGATATGGAGAACATGTTGAGCCCTTTAGATCGACTATTTGAACTTCGAATCCATTGATTTGTAACCCAATGTACAAGATGACATATACATTGCAATGCACCAAAGCCCAACTATATATATATATATATAGAGTGAGTCTATGGTACTATGCATATTACGATTTGTTACTGTGCTACGGCTCTATATTCGAGTTTTCAAATCCTAATGGTCGATCCAAACCGTTCATCTTGTTCTCCATATTAATATGTGTTTGGAGACCAAATTTTACATTTTTTGAAATTTTTTTACTATTTTTTTAGATTTATTGAAAATCACTGCTTTTGGATGGTCCAGAATTTTTCAGATCAAGTGATTTTCTAAATATCTCAAATAATAGTAAAAAAATTTCAAAAAATGTAAAATTTGGTCTCCAAACACATATTAATATGGAGAACAAGATGAACGATTCGGATCGACCGTTAGGATTTGAAAACTCGAATACAGAGCCGTAGCACGGTAACAACCCGTGATATGCATAGTACCATAGACTCACTCTATATATATATACAGAGAGAGAGAGTGTGGCTAATTTGCTACCGGAAGCACTTCAACCGAGGTGCTTCCCGGGCTATATTAGCATATGTGATGTTCAAATAACAAATCCAAACCGTTAGATGTTTAATCTATATTAAAATCTACTTGGAGACCAAATTTTATATTTTTTGGAATTTTTTTACTATTTATTAAGATGGTTTGAAAATCGCTGTTTTTATTAAAATTCTGCACCATAAAAAACAACGATTTTCAAACAATCTTAATAAATAGTAAAAAAATTCCAAAAAATATAAAATTTGGTCTCCAAGTAGATTTTAATATAGATTAAACATCTAACGGTTTGGATTTGTTGTTTGAACATCACATATGCTAATATAGCCCCGGAAGTACCTCGGTCGAAGTGCTTCCGGTAGCAAATTAGCCACACTATATATATATATATGGCTGTCGCTAATTTGCTGCCGGCAGCATTTCTGCCGGCGGTGCTGCCGCCTTTTTTTATTTTGTGATGTCCAAACAACAAATCCAAACCGTTAGATGTTTAATCTATACTATAATCTACTTGGAGACAAAATTTTACATTTTTTGGAATTTTTTTACTATTTATTAAGCTGGTTTGAAAACTGCTGATTTCAATGCTGCAGAAATTTACTGAAATCAGCAGTTTTCAAACCAGATTAATAAATAGTAAAAAAATTCCAAAAAATGTAAAATTTGGTCTCCAAGTAGATTATATATAGATTAAACATCTAACGGTTTGGATTTATTGTTTGGACATCAAAAAAATAAAAAAGGGCGGCAGCACCTCCAGCTAAAATGTTGCCGACAGCAAATTAGCCGGACCCATATATATATAGGCATTGCAATGCATAGGCATTTTTGTGCATTGGACCATAAATCACCGGATTCAAAGTTCAAATGATTGATCCAAACCGTTCATCTTGTTCTCCATATTAATGTGTTTGGAGACCAAATTTTACATTTTTTGGAAACATTTTACTATTTCTAAAGCCACTTTGAAAATCACTGATCCAACGGTAATAGTAAAATCAAAAGGCATCGTCGGATTAGCGATTTTCAAAGTAGATCAATAAATAGTAAAAACATTTTAAAAAATATAAAATTTGGTCTCCAAATACATATTAATATGGAGAACAAGATGAACAGTTTGGATCGGTTATTTAGACTTTGAATCCCGTGATTTATAGTCTAATGTACAAAAATGCTTACACATTGCAATGTATGGTTAGACTTACTATACACACCCACACACACACACACACTCCTAATGGCTAAAAGAGTGTTGAGGTTGCGAGATATCGACTCGAATGAACTCTCTCCTATACAACTTTTATATCTACACATATATATCAATATATACAAGTTTATAAGATGACAAGTGGAAAATATATCTCACACACGTCATATATTTGAAATGCATAAAAATAAAGTTCTATATTTTAGGGTTGTAAACGCCATTTTATCATATCATATGGAGACACTACTAGAGTGCTCTAAACACCCTTAATTGGAGTGTTATATTAGGGTTGTAAATACCCTATTATCTTGCTATATAGAGTCACTACTAGAGTGCTCCAACCACCTTCAATTGGAGTGTTGTATTACGGTTGTAAATGCTCAATTATCTTGTCATATGGAGACACTACTAGAGTGCTACAAACACTTTTAATTGGAGTGGTGTATTAGGATTGTAAATGCCCTATTATCTTGTCATATATAAACACGACAATAGTGTTCCAGACACCTTCATTGTATTAGGATTGTAAATGCCCTTCTATCTTGTCATATGGAGAAACTACAAGAGTGCTCCAAACACCATCAATTGGAGTATTGTATTAGGATTGTAAATACCCTACTATCTTGCTATTTATAGTCACTATTAGAGTGCTCTAAACACCTTTAATTGGAGTATTTTATTAGGTATGTAAGTGCCCTATTATCTTGCCATGTAGAAACACTATGAGAGTGCTCCAAATATCCTCAATTGGAGTGTTTTATTAGGTTTCTAAATGCCCTATTACCTTGCCATCTCGAGACACTACTAGAGTGCTCGAAAAAACCCTAAATTCTAAACCCTGTTGTATTACCATATAGAGTCACTACTAGAGTGCTCCAAACACCTTCAATTTGGGTATTGTATTAGGGTTGTAAATTCCCAATTGGCTAGCAATATAGACACAATACTAGAGCGCTCCAAACACCTTTAATTGGAGTGTTGTATTTGGGTTATAAATGCCCTGTTATATTGTCATATAGAGTTACTACTAGAGGTGCTCCAATCACCTTCAATTAGAGTATTGTTGTAGGGTTGTAAATACCCTATTAGCTTACAATATAGAGACACTACTAGAGTGCTCCAAACACCTTCAATTGGAGTGTCGTATTTGGGTTATAAATGCCCTATTATCTTGCCATATAGAGTAACTACTATAGTGCTCCAAACACCTTCAATTGGAGTGTTGTATGAGGGTTGTAAATACTCTATTATCTTTCCATATATATACACTACTAGAGTGATCCAAATACTTTTAATTAGAGTGTTGTATTAGGGTTGTAAATGCCCCATTATCTTATCATCTGGAGACACAAATAGAGTGCTCCAAACAAGTTCAATTGGTGTGTTGCATTAGCGTTGTGAAAGCCCTATTATCTTGTCATCTGGAGACACTATTAGAGTGTGCCAAACACCTCAATTGGAGTGTTGTATTAGGGCAGTAAACACACTTTTATCTTGTCATATAGAGACATTACTAGTGTGCTCCAACCACCTTCAATTGGAGTGTTATATTAGGGCTGTAAACGATCTTTTATCTAGTCATATGGAGACACTACTGGAGTGCTCCAAACACCTTCAATTGAAGTCTTGTATTAGGGTTGAAAAGGCCCTGTAATCTTGCCATATATAAACATGACAAGAGTGCTCCAGACACCTTCAATTGGAGTGTTGTATTAGGGTTGTATATGCCCAACTATCTTGTCGTATAGAAACAGTACTAGAGTGCCCCAAGTACCATCAATTGGAGTGTTGTATTAGGGTTGTATACGGCCTTTTATCTTGTCATATCGAGACACAACTAGTGTGCTCCAAACACCTTCAATTCCGGTGGTGTATTAGGGTTGTAAATGCCCTATTATCTTGTCATATATAAACACGACAAGAGTGTTCGAGATATCTTCATTGTATTAGGAATGTAAACACCCTCTTATCTTTTCATATGGAGCCACTACTAGAGTGCTCTAAACACCTTCAGTTGGAGTGTTTTATTAGCGTTGTAAATGCCCTATTATCTTGCCACCTGGAGACACTACTAGAGTGCTCCAAACAACCCTAAACCCTTGTTATATTGCCATATAGAGTCACTACAAGAGTGCTCCAAACACCTTCAATTCGGGTATTGTATTCGGGTTGTAAATTCCCAATTAGCTAGCAATATAGACACACTACTAGAGCTCTCGAAACACCTTCAATTGGAATGTTATATTTGGTTTATAAATGTCCTTTTATATTGTCAAATACAGTCACTACTAGAGTGCTCCAATCACCTTCAATTGGAGTATTATTTTAGGGTTGTAAATACCCTATTAGCTTGCAATATAGAGACACTACTAGAGTGCTCCAAATACCTTCAATTGGAGTGTTGTATTAGGATTGTAAATACCCTATTATCTTGCATTATAGAGACACTACTAGAGTGCCCTAACGACCTTCAATTGGATTGTTGTATTAGAGTTGTAAATACCCTATTAACTTGTTATATATATATACTACTGGAGTGCTCCAAATAAATTTAATTTGATTGTTGTATTAGGGTTGTAAATGCTCTATTATCTTGCAATGTATATACACTACTAGAGTGCTCCAAATACATTTAATTGGAGTGTTGTATTCGGGTTATAAATGCCCTATTATCTTGCCATCTGGAGACACAACTAGAGTGCTTCAAACAACTTCAATTGGTGTGTTGTATTAGCGTTGTAATGGCCCTATTATCTTGTCATCTCGAGACACTATTAGAGTGCTCCAAACACCTTCTATTGGAGTGTTGTATTAGGGCTATAAACGCCAATAGCATGCAGATGGTGACAGAACTGTAAACCTACAAAATGGGCTATTGCGTAAACTGTTGAGTTTAATCTAATTATGGTTTACGCAGTTTGAAACAAATAAGCAGTCTGATGTTGAGGTGTGTATCATGTAACCGTTGAGTTTGTTACTTCTAGCTAGGTCCATAAATGTGCTGCCGCTATTTAAAGGAGTAATACACATGTTTCATACTTGTGCGATCATAAGATGCTTACAGATGGTACGTCTCTTTCTCATGTCTTATTGAGTTATTGAGTTATGACCCTTTTTATCATGTACATAAGATTAAACTAGAGGTATATTTATGAAAAATAACAAAAAGAAAAAACAAATTGCAACGGTATTTTTTCTCGTTTAGTAAATATAAAACCTTAATGTATACTAAAAACAATGTCATCTCCATCCCACAAATTGATTAGGAATTAAAAACAAATATAGTGTACAATAGTAATGCAATATTATCACTCCCACTATAACCTGTGGACACTTGATCAGTATATAATACTGATCAACCAATTCAAACTCACAAATTGCTCCATACATAAATACTATTTTCGGAACAAACTAAAAGTTTCAAACAAAAGTAATAGAATAATTTTAAAGATCGGTAATACAACATACTTCAAGTATTTATTGGAATGGGCACTACACAAAGGGGAACCACCATCTTAAGCGCGCTCGTAAACTTGTCTGACATATCTATATCTTTGTGTTCCATCCCATCTGGAAGCCTCCAATCAAAATCCGCAAGCATCAAGGCCAGTAGAAAAGGTAGTACCCTTGCAGCATATGGCAACCCGGGACAACTTTTCTTCCCGGATCCAAACGGGATGAACTCAAAATCTTTCCCATAAAAGCTGATTTTTTTCTCCAAAAATCTCTCTGGTCTAAACACATCCGGTTCATTCCAAAATTGCGGGTCCCGTCCGATAGCCCATGTGTTTACAAACACTGACGTTCCTTTCGGCACTCTATAGCCACTGAGGTCCAATCCATCTATCATGGCCTTGTGAACGAGTATTGTCCCTGCTGGATGTAATCTCATTACCTCTTTAATTACTGCTTGGAGGTATGGAAGATTCATTATATCTGAGTCCCTCAAAGATCGTGATGCAATAGCATTCCGCACTTCGGCTTGAGCTTTTGCCATGGCAACTGGGTCGTGGAGAAGTTCACTCATTGCCCATTCAATTGTACTTGAGGTTGTTTCACTTGAAGCCACTACAAGTTCCTGATGACGGAAATATTAACCTGTTATGAATGCATTTTGTATGGAAGTTTTTGCACAGAATATGTAAATTGTCATGTTGTTGGCAATGTCAGTTATGGAACAACTGATACCAGATACTGCTATAGGGCATGAGGGGTTCTGTCTTTTGCCTACATAAGTCTGGTTAGCATTCTAGTTCACGGAAAAATTAGTTCCATACTAACTAAATTATGCTATATTTACTTCTATGTGAATATCTTTTTAGCAATTGGCCATCCTTTCTTTTTGTCCAAATCTGACTTTCAATTAAAAAAAATAAAATAAATTTGTAACTAATTATTACTATTTTGATAAACAAATTAGAACTTCTAGCTTTCTGAGAATGCTGTGAAAAATACCCATAGTGACATGCTGTTAATCTCTGAAATAAATACACTCGGTGTTGAAACAAATGAGATAAATTACCATAAGATGCATTGCAATTTCTTGATGAGTTATCTTTGATTCTGTAAGCATATCGAGCAAGAAATCTAAGAAATCAGCATAGTAATTTCCATTTCTGGCCCGGTGCTGTAAGCGAGCATCTATAATAACAGAAAAGAACCTATGAAGTCGTCTGCTGTGGCCTGTAGCATTATGCCTTCTACGTTGAAGATCAAGAAACCTTAGAAAAGGAAACAAATCAGAGACGTTAGGTTTTGCAAGTTCGTTCAAGTGTTCCTTCAACAACTCAGTGAACTCTTGCCGTGACTCGGATTTGATATCAAGCATATCTTGTGAGAATAGTACATTTGACATCATATTAAGCAGTCCGGCAAAAAGTATCTCGCCAATACATATAGGATAGCCTGCTTTTTTATGAAAAATGTTTATAATATCATGTGCCTTTTGTGCCCTAATCTCTTCAGTTTTCTTAAGGCTAAGTACCGAAAAGAGATTAGTGGCCCAAATTGCACGATTGCGGCTCCATAAAGGAGACGTGCTAGGAAGAAAAAAGAGCCAATTTGCATCATGGTTGTTGCCAGTGCGGATTGCGTCGAGTACTGGTCGGGCAGAGAAAAATTTATCCTTAGTTTGTAGGACTTCACGTGCAACCTCAGCTGAGGAGACAACAATGGTTGTGGTAAGACCAAGTTTGAGAGACATGATAGGGCCATAGACCTTTGCGAGACGAGCGAATGAACGGTGTGGTTGGTCATCCAAGTCTAGTATGTTTCCGATTATTGGTAATGGGGTGGGGCCTGGCGGTAGGGGAGCATTGTGTGAGGATGAAAATAACTTAGAGATGGCAAAGAGAAGGGAGATGGTTAGTGCAATGAACAACAAACTAAGTAAGAGTTCCATTCTTTTTTGAGATAATTAGCTATGGGCACTGCTCTTGCGTTTCCTCAACTTTCAGATGAATAAATAGAGAGAAATTCTATGCATAACACATATTGGTCAATACAATGGATCAATATATTTTTTTTAATTAACAGAGTAATATACAATGTGACACATGCAGCTTTAATTTATGCAATTCCATCACTCTTAACAAGTTGACCAAAATATGAAACAAAACATGGTCCAGTGGACCCATAAGTTAGCAACGGTAGCTCTACTGTTATGAATTTTGTATACAGTAATTTTGATCTCTAAATTACGTATTTCGTGTATCAAACATTTCAAAATTAAGTATTTTGAAATAGTCTCTAAATATTATATTATATTATCCATCTAAAATGTTAAAATTCTAATATCTACCTTTTTACATTTCAATATTGCTTACATATTTTTCCAATAAAATTTAAACATATAAATCTACAAATCCTATGAATTTGTTAGGTACAATTGAAAGCTCTAGTGTTGTGCAGCTCCGGACAGATCAATGGTTTTAAAATTCATGGTGCACAGATTTTTAGTATCCCTTTTAGAAATTCACTCATTTGTACACTATATTGCACACGTGTTGCGTGACAAAAGATCCGAGATTCAAGAAACCAAACAATCGCATGAAGAGAATAGTTCAAGGCAGAGCAGATGTGCATATTGATTTTAATTTGTTTAATTAAAATAGTTGACCACAAGATATTTAGATTATCGTGCACACCAATTGCTCATTTATATGTATTCATTACATCAACTCAAATTAATACAGTTCTCGAGGTGTACATAATGCATTTGTTTAAGGCCAGTTGTGTTGGATACGGTGCAAGTTAGAAGTTATATTTTACAATATTAAAATTTTACTAAGCGTTACACGCGATCTTATTATAAACATGCAATAAATCACACGCAATTTATGGATCATACTACACATATAATCTAGTAGAGTGTTATAGTTCATACCTTGTCCTCTTGCGAGGTGACAGACTTGGGTCACTAGTGGAAAAATATGAATCAGGATCAGTTTTCTGAAAAATCTGATACTATCTGGATCGGCTAGATGGATCGGCTATATGAAACAACTGATACTAATACCTATCTGGATCAGTTTTCTGAACAAAACTGATCCTAAAAACTAATCAGATCGGGTTTTTTAGTGAACCGATCCTAATTTGTGAACTATCAGGATCAGTTTTTTATAAAATTTGATCCTGATACTATCAGGATCTGTTTTTTATAAAATTTGATCCTGATACAATCAGGATCAGTTGTTCTAAACAACTGATCCTAATAGTTCAACTATTAGAAAAAACCGATCCTAATAGTTGAACTATTAGGATTAGTTGTTTAGAACAAGTGATCTTGATAGTATCAGGATCGGTTCTTAGAAAAAACTGATCCTAATAGTTGAACTATTATGATCAGTTGTTTAGAAAAACCGATCCTGGTAGTATCAGGATTGGTTATTTATAAACAACCGATCCTAATATGTAATTCATGTTAGTAGGTTTTCTTGTAACTTAATTTTTTTCATGTTATATGTAATTTAGTATCTTATTTTTTTTTTATGTTACATGTAACAAAATTTTAATATTTCTAAAGCATGTCATAATATTGGTTTCTAAAGTATTAATATTTCTTAAGCAAGTCATAATATTGGTATGTCATAATTTTTTTTTTTCATGTTACATGTACCAAAATTTTAATATTTCTAAAGCATGTCATAATATTGGTTCCGAAAGTATTAATATTTCTTAAGCAAGTCATAAATTATTTTAATAAATAACCTTATAATTATCTAATAAATTATTTCATAAAATTTATCTTATAAATTAGAACATAAAGAAGGTAATATATTATATTAGAAATTTATAAGTTATTGTATCTTATAAATTGTTCCTAAAAGATGAGTTATTTTTTTTAATAAATTATCTTATTAAATATAAGCTACAAAAATTTGTAACATCAAATAAGTATATAAAAAGTCAGATATTTATTTATTTTTAATATTTTTAATCCAATAAACAAATAATAAAATTAATTAGAAGAATTTTTTTTTTAAAGTATCTGGATCGGTTCTGTCTAAACAACCGATCCAGATAACTATCTGGATCGGTTCTCTGTTAAAAACCGATCCAGATAGTTATCTGGATCAGTTATTATATAAATAACCGATCCAGATGTTATTTTTCTTTCAAATTTTCTTTTCATGTTATAAAAGTAAATTACATATAAAAATTTATTTTGTATGGCCTCTAAATGTAAACCACCTATTCATGTTGCTTAAGAGTAAATAGTCCTCTAATGATCCCACTGTCAGTGACTATTTTTTTTTTCAGATCCTTATTCTAATTTAAAAAAAGAAAACTTTTAGGATCGGTTATTAAAAAATAACCGATCCTAAAATTTTTTTTTTCAGATCCTAATTCTAAAGGTTTTATTTTTTTTTTTTTTTTTTTAGAATTAGGATCTTAAAAAAAAAAATTTAGGATTGGTTATTTTTTAATAACCGATCCTAAAAGTTTTTTTTTTTAGAATTAGGATCGGTTGTTTAGAGAGAACCGATCCTGATAGTTATCTGAATCGGTTATTATATAAAGAACTGATCCAGATGTTATTTTTCTTTCAAATTTTCTTTTCATGTTATAAAAGTAAATTACATATAAAAATTTATTTTGTAAATTGTTTTAATATGTTATTCTAATAAAATTATTAAACAAGATTACTTCCTAAAAATTATTTTGTAAATTATATTATCTTAAAATTTATTTTAACATTATTTATAAATTATTTTAATAAATAACCTTATAATTATCTAATAAATTATTTCATAAAATTTATCTTATAAATTAGAACATAAAGAAGGTAATATATTATATTAGAAATTAACTTATAACTTATAAGGTAAATTAGAACATAAAAAAGGTAATATATTATGTTGTTCATTCTTATTTTAATTTGTAGTGATGCATTTGGTTGATAATAGTGTTATGTGGTTTAGTTGGCGATCTTTTTTTTGTTGTAATATACTATTTTTGTTGTTTTAATGAAGTTAATTTATCAGCAAAACAATGCATATATTCTCAATAGAAAATTCTCCGTAACAAATATAATCCATAAAAAATTATCTAATAAAAAGAACAACATCTCAGACATAATTTTAAAAAACAAATATCAGAACTTTTATTATAAACAAAAACAACCATAAAAAAATGAAGTAAAATCTACAGTACATATAAAGCTAAATACATAAAAAAATTGAAAATTACAAATAATGAAAATTAATTATTAACTTATTGTATTGAATTGTCATTGTGATTTTAAATAAAAATAATACATAACTACTAAAAATACACATGTCCATTTTAGTATGGTGATTGTCGAGGAAGAAGACTTTCAACAGCGTTTTTGCATAAATGTAAAATTTGGACTCCAATCACATTTTAATATAGAGATCATATTGAACGGTTCGAATTGACAGTTTGGCCTTTGAAATCGCAAAAATAGCTTATAAACATATGGTGTCAATAAGGTGTGTTACCATAAAATGGTGCAATTGTATCCCTCCTCATTTATTATTGTTATAATTAATCATGTTAATACAGATATAAACCTGTGGGAAAAATTAAGACACTAATATTATGACTGGAAACACAACATGCATGTGAAATAGAAAATATAAATTGTAACGTGAAAAAAAATAAGGATGAGTAGACGGTTTTAATTATTGGGTTCACTTTCACTTCGAGAGAAGTTAAAGCTGATCGGTGGTCGGTATGTCCAAATAGAATAAGGAATTCAAGCCTTAATTATTTTATCAAATGCAGATTATAATCATGTCAGTTTAACATTTAAAATTAGGCCTCTAAATGTAAACCACCTATTCATATTACTTAAGAGTAATTAGTCCTCTAATGATCCCACTTTCAATGACTATTATTTTTTTCAGATCCTAATTCTAATTTTTAAAAAAAAAACTTTTAGGATCGGTTATTAAAAAATAACCGATCCTAAATTTTTTTTTTTTTTAGAATTAGGATCGGTTGTTTAGAGAGAACTGATCCTAATACTATCAGGATCGGTTTTTAGAGAGAACCGATCCTAATGCTTATGTAGCGCTAGGATTTATTTTCATTTCGCACCTCTGTACTTATCCAAAATATTTGAGTCTCAACTCATCCCTTTATTTTCGTTTCGCGCCTCTGTACTTAGCCAAAATATTTGAGTCTCAACTCATCCCTCTCTCTCTCTCTCCCTCTCCTCCGTGTCTCTCTCTTTCTCTATCTCCGTCTCTCCCTCTCCTCCGTGTTTCTCTCTCTCTGTCTCCGTCTCTCCCTCTCAAAGCTGCTCTCCCTCTCACCTCACCCTCTCTGCTCAGTAAGCTTTACTATTAATTTTAGGTTTATTAACAAAGTGGATTTGCATGTGATTTAAGAGCTTTGATGTTAATTTTGTCTTCCATTTGCAAATTTTTTTTTGAACGTTACCTTGTTGGTATTTTTCCAGGCTTGCAAATTGAAGTTAGGGGATTTCAATGGTGCTCTATTAGATACTGATTTTGCAATTCGTGAGAGGGAGGGTCATGCTAAGGCTTATTTTCGGCAAGGACAGGTTCTGAAATTTATTTGATATTTGTGTTTTTGGTGCCAAAATTATGGAATTTTTTCAAGGGTCGTACGAGAAATTCACTTTGATGATTTGTTTTCCTTTTTTCTGGTGTTATCTTCTTGTAGGGATAAGCAGTGATGACTAATTCACTCTGCTCTTTAGCGATGCAAAACTAATTAATTTTTGTTGATAGAGAGTTCACATTTTGGTTATTTCTAAAGCTTTAGTTTAGGTAAACTTTGCATGAACATGAATTTTTTGTAATAATTTAAGATGTGTATGATATTTAATTTAGGATGTCTATATGATATTTGATTATTGCTTCTTACTGTGCAAAAAAAAAAAAATTTGGATGCTGGCCAGCAAAATATATATGGAAGCTGGTCAAATAAATAAAAATATTTTTTTTAGCTTCAATAAAACATCAGGATCAGTTATTTTAAACAACCGATCCAGATTACTACTATTAGGATCGGCTGTTTAAAATAACCGATCCTAATTCTAAAAAAAAAGAAAAAACTTTTAGGTTCGGTTATTTTTTAATAACCGATCCGAAAAGTTTTTTTTTTTTTAGAATTAGGATCTGAAAAAAAAACTTTTAGGATCAGTTATTTTTTAATAACTGAACCTAAAAGTTTTTTTTTTGAATTAGGATTGATTATATTAAACAACCGATCCTAATAGTTACTATCTGGATCGGTTGTTATGTACAACCGATCTCGATAGTGTAACATCTGGATCGGATTTGGTTTTTTAATTAAAACTGATACTAATAAAGAAGAATCTGGATCGGGTTTAATTAAAAATGATACTAATTATTTTTTTAATTGGTATTAAAAAACAGGGGATCGGTTTAATTAAAAATGATACTAATTATTAGGATCAGTTCTCAGATATAACCGATCCGATAAGTGCCTATTAAGATCGGTTGGTTAAAAATTAAAAAGTCGATCTTGATAGTATCAGTATCACCTTCATCAGGATCGGTTATATTCCGATACTAATATGCGTATATAACCGATCCTGATTCTATATTTTCCACTAGTGGGTGCCTCAAGCTGTCTACTTGCAATTTGCTCGCTTCTTCTCATCGTTTCAAAACAGGGGTTAGTCGAATAACCAACTCGTAAGACCTTAATACTTGTGTTTAATTGATTTTCTACTTCAGTCTTGAATTCATTGAACTTCTCAAAGGATTCAGACTTATGTCTCATCAAGTAGACATAACCGTATCTACTGTAATCATCAGTAAACGTGATAAAGTAAGAATAATCGTTTCTTGCACAAGTACTCATAAGTCCACATACATCAGTGTGTATAAGGCCTAATAAGTCACTTGCCCTTTCGCCTTTTTTGGAGAAAGGCCTAGTAAGCAAGATTCGCACGTGTTAATTGATTCAAGATCAAATTTACCAAGAAGTTCATTTACATGTAAATTCTTAATACATTTCTCGTTTTAATGACCAAGGAGACAATGCCACATGTAAGTCGTGCTCTCATGAGATGTTTTGAGTCGATTTATGTTGAACACAGGTTTATCCATTTCCAGCATATATAGACCATTCATCATACAAGATGATCCATAATATAATTAATCTTTATGATATCTCCATATTATATCTAAATTACAGCCCTGATTTACACTGAAACCTGTGCTTTAAAGCCTATAAATGTGGACTTTTTACTTATATTTCGATGAAATGTGGTACTGCTATGCTTTGTTTAGTATTTTGCAGGAAAAAGGGTGAAAAACTGGATCTGACTACTTTTCATATGGCCCGTATGACATTTTGTACGACCCGTACAGGATCTGCCCAACTACACATAAGGTTCCACAATAGAGGCACAAAGTCTCCAAGACAAAGCACAGGCATACGGCCCGTACGGGGTCCCCTACGGCCTGTATGGGGTCCCATACGGCCCGTACGGGGTCCCCTACGGCCCGTAGGGCGCTAATTCGGAAAATCCAGCTGGAATCTGAAATGAGCATAATTTAAGGAGGCCGAAAAGGAAGCCCCTGAGGGCGCAATCTGGGGCATTAAATGAGATATTTCTCACCAAAAAAAAGGGGGATTCACTACTGGAACTTGGACAAGCTTTCTTGGAGCAAAAGACAGGAGGAGGAGAAGAGGAAGAGAAGGGAAAAACGCGAGTTTGCAACGGATCTTCGGATTTCTCCACTGTTTTGTCATGAACTCTTTTATTTTCTGTTATTTGTGTTATCTTATGAACATGAGTAGCTAATTTACTTTGTTTCTAGGGCTAAGATGTAGTTTCTAGTTTGGTTTTGTTTGCATGCTACTTGGATTTTGTGTTGAATGCTTTGTTTTTACTTTGTTGAGTAGTATTTTGATTGCTTTATTTGTGCTTGCTTGAATTGATTAGTCATCCCGTTAGATGAATGCGCACATCTAAGTGTTAGGAGCCAAGTCTATGACATTTAATCCAACCGAATAAAGTATATGAAGTAGGGTTAAACCAAGGAGTACCCGAAAGGTGAAACTTTCCTTGAGGCGAAAGTCCTTGGATACTTTTAGTAAACCAACAAGTAACTTAGATAAATTAGGCCAAAATGCGAAAGTTGAGGTTTAATGCATCTAAGAGGGAAGTATTTGAGTCCGGTAATCGGGTACTAGGCCAAAATGCGAAAGTTGAGGTTAGGTATCTAGATCTGGTCGATAGAAACCCTAAACATTAGTATCAACACAGAAAACAGTAGCTGCAGCATTAACTCGGGGTCCCCTACGGGCCGTAGGGGAAGCCATACGGGCCGTATGCCTCGGGGCTGAACAGAAATGAAATCTGAACCCTGGAAACGCCTTTTTATTAATTGAAAACAACTTTAATTCTTTTTATTGCTTTTTTAAACTTGTCATAAATCATTAGAATTGTTAGAACTAAACCAAATCAATTTCTCTCACTTCTAGAATTTTAAGTAACTTTAGGATAAGTCCGGTTATTTTCTTCCGTCCCTGTGGATCGATACCTGAGCATACTCATCGATAGGATAGTACACTTGCTATCTGATTTGACAGAGTGTAACAAAGGTTTAAAAGGTATAGCTTGCTATACTGAAACTTTGTAGCATATATTCTGTGCGAACACTTTATATATTGAACATCTATTGTCCTTTATTACAAAAGAGAAACCATTCGTCTCTAAACATGAGACTGAAATGATGTTTTTGGAAATGTTAGGAACAAAATATATATTTTCAAGTTCCATTAAAAGCCCGTTGGGCAAATACAACTCTATACTACCGACTGTCACGGCTGCAACTAATGCTATGTTTTCAACTCGGAGTTGTACTTCATTGTTGCGTAGCTTCCTTCTATTCTTTAGTGCCTGCACATGATATGGTATCTATTACCCAATCATTAATAGAGGTAGCAACGTTAACTTCAACAACAAACGTACCTGAGGTTGAAGGTTTGGAAACCTTTCCAGACTTCAAGTTTGCCAAATACTTCAGGCAGTTCCTCTTCCAATGATTTTTTACATTGCAGTAAAAGCAGTCAGAGGCAGTAGAAACCTTTACCTTGGGAGTGTTCTGATTAAGAACCTGCTTCCCCTTGCCCTTGTACTTATGAGCCACTTTCTTTTGGGATTTATTAATCTTCCTCCCACCAGCTTGGATCATGAGGTGATATCGCGCTATTATATCTATATTTCCGACCGAATTATGTACCAAAACTTGTGCCCAAAACAGTAAAACCATGTTTATTCCATTAAATATCTATATAATATGGTACTGCTATGCTTTTATTCTTATCTTGCAGGAAACGGGCGAAAATGGGAAGAAAATATGTTTTCTGACTTTTCTACACGGGTCGGACAAGCCTTGACACGGCCCTTGTTAGACATCTGTTTTCTGACTTTTCTACATGGGTCGGACAAGTTTTGACACGGGTCAGACTAGAGTTAAACCTGATACGGGTTGGACTGGTTAAACCTGACACGGGTCGGACTGGTTAAACCTGACACGGGTCTTGTCAGACAAATCTGGCAGGAAATCTGGAAATTGGGAAAGAAATCTGAATGAAGGAAAGTCGGTCTTGGGTCTTTAAAAACGTGATTCCCTGCACCAGGGGGGTATCTGGGCATGCTGGATCAACCTAAGGTTTGGGAGCGAGGGCTTGGATTGGAGAACAAGTAGAGAGGCGAAAAACGAGAGTTTTGCGACGGATCTTCTTCGTTCCACGAGTTTTGCCATGAGCTCCCTTATCATTATCTTTACTTGTTTTATTTGCTTTCTTTTCTTTTAGTTTCTAGGGTTAAGATATAATTGAATGTTTTGTTTTGCATGATAGTTATTTGATTCTTGTGTTAGAATTTGTGTTTGTTTGATTGTGTTTGATTTTAATTGCTTAGATTAAGTTGTTTGATTTTTATTGGTTTGTCACTAAAGCGCATTCTCCCCTTTAAAATCTCTCAACCAAAGCTAAGTACATGAGATAGGTTTAGTGATCCGAAAGGTAAAACCAAATAATAGCCGAAAGGTGAACATTTCCTCTTATCGATAGATAAGAGGTTACCTTTAGTATACCAAACAAGCAACTAGGCAACTCGGACCAATATACGAAAGTTGAGGTTTGGAACCCTAAGAGGGTAAATATTGCAATTCCATACCAAGTCAATAAACCAATATACGACAGTTGAGGTTTAGAAACATTAGGTCTGGTCAGTTGAACCCTACATAAAGGAACAGCACAAAGAAACAGTAACTGGTGCATTAACTCGAAGTCAGTACGGGTCGGACAGGAAGCTGTACGACCCGTATAGGAAGCTGTACGACCCGTATCAGGGACTGAGAGGCAGAACTAAGATAAGTCTGAAACCCTTGAAACGCCTTTTTATTCTTATTAAACAAAACCCCAAAAATATTTATTGTTTTGAATATTATTATTTATCTTTTTAAAACACCAAAATCACATTTGCAACTTCTAGAGTTTATTTAATTTAAGTAAAGTTCAGTTAAGTTTTAACCGTCTCTGTGGATCGATACCTGATAATACTACGCGATTAGGATTGTACACTTGCAATCTGAGTCGAAAGTGTAATCAAGGTTAAAAGGTACAGCTTGCTGTACTGAAACTTTGTGCATACGCTTTTGTGTGAACATGAGGACAGAAGAGCTCTTCTTCATGTCGCCATTTGCGATCCTCAGTATCCCCTTGGAGCTCTTGCAGACTCTTGTCCATCCCAAGAATGTGGAAGTATGATGAACCTTGAAAAGTTGGGAGGGAGTGAGTGCAAGATAATATCCGTAGCAAATTCTTTGCTCAACGGACTACTTAGCTTCTCCAGCTGCTCAACATCGCTCATCATACGGAGCATGTGAGTGCCAATATAGCCGCCCTCGGCCAACTTATGACCTAGTAGAGATTTGATCACCTTGAATCTCTCAACACGTGCCTGCTCTTGAAACATGTTCTTGAGCTGTTCGCACATGTCATAGGATTTAATGTCCATGAATCGTCTCTGCAATTCATGACCCATAATACCTACCAGGAGACTTTGCACATCAAGCTCATCTTTCTTGTGCTTGATGTACTTGATGTACTTGGTGAGGTCATCTGCTCTACCGTCCGTTTTAGGCTCAGCAGAGAATTGTGTGTTCAGGATATATTCTTTCTTGTCATGTCTAAGTACGATACGATAGTGAGGGTATGGAACCAATTAGTGAAATTGGATCCGTCCGCTTTTAGCTTTTCTTTCTCGAGCAGGGAGCGTAAAGAGAAAGACGTTTCTTCAGCCATGTTTCTACAACATTAAAAGTAAAGATTTTAGCTTTGTTCATGTAATGTCTTATTCAAATAATAAAACTCCCACTACAATTTTGCTCTATTCCCTTTTGTAGTAGGACCAAGATCTCTATTGTCACTAAGAACCAAGCCAGTGTCAGGATAACTCGGCCATTAGTTATCTTAGGTAAGCAGAATCGCTGCTAATGACATCCCTTTGTGATTCTTGGTTTCGTTAAACATCACGTGTTTTAACGAAACTTTGCCTTATGCCCAAAACTATTATGGAAATCATTGGTAAGTAACCTAACTCTATTTGGTTTGATATGTCGGACATAACCCTCGACCATCAAAGGTAAAAGGCGATGCCTACTGAGTAGGTCACGTCGACCAATGAACATTGATGTGAGGAGGACAGAGTAGGAAGGGCGTATTACTTAATTAACGGGTTAACAGTGCAAGCAATCTTTAAAAGAAAGTTTGTCGGAAACCCAATCGAGAGTTCCTTCTCCAGTATTTCCCTTGACATAACTTTCTTTCACATGCTTAGCTTTGTTAAGCAGTCAGTTTTTGAAACTGACTTTAGACATACTTACGGACACGTGAAAGTCGTCTGCCAGAAAGACCAACCGATGGTGTCCACCTCTAGCCTTTCTTTGACATCACGTTATTTCACGATTCCTTGAAAGCGATAAATCTAATTTATACATTTCATATCAAAGTAGTAAATCTAATTTACTTATATACAGGACCAAGTCAAGTATATTATTTATTAGTTCCTAATTCTTTGTTTTGTAGCTATGCTCAGTTCTTATTTATACCGTAAAAAGCACATAAACAATTTATATGTTTTAAAATAGATATTATTTTTGGTAGATAAAACAATTTGGTAACGTGACAATGTTTCTTCTTGACCAGCCATTAGGATATGTAAAAGGGACTCCCAGGAAAGACCAAGGTCATACGGACCGCTAAATCTAATCTTTCCTAGACAGAACCATCTCTTTCACAATATGAAAATGACAGCTCTTACTAAGATACTTTATTGCTTCATTACATTGTTCGATGAACTTTACTTATCCGAAGATTTTTTGAAAAGGTGAAAGAGTTACATTTTGCCATTCTTCAAAATCATTAAAACAATTTGGTAACATGACAAAGTCTCCTTTGGGCCAGCTATTAGGACACGTAAAAGAGGGTCTGCCAGAAAGACATAGGTGAGTTCCTTCACAAATCTTTCTTTGACATAAATCTTATCTTTTATGGGTGGAGATTAACAGCTCTTACTCAGGTACTTTATTGCTTCATCACATGCTTAGATGAACTTTAACACAATCAAAAGTTTTTGAAATGAAAACATAAAGAAGGCATAAAATCCTATTTTATCTTTCTCGGTCGGAAAACTAATCCAAAAAATATAAAAATTTACATTTCATAAGAAAGTATAAAGAAAACTTAAATCTAATTTAACTTTCTTAGTCGGTAGAACCAAACCAAGAAAATCTCATTTCTAATTGGTTTGGACTTTAGCTGCAAATCTAAGAATTAAACCGATATGCGGTATATGCACCTAATTTGCATAAGTTATAACTTTTAGAAAATCAATCTGGGAGAGCCTTATGATTTGATACCACTGTTGGGTTTCAGGGTATCCAAAACCCGTTTAGGCCTAAGCTATAGAAAGACCGTAAAACAAAAAAAAATTACTTCTAACTTAAGCCGTGGATTAAAAGGATATGCCAAAAAAACCACCGAGAGTGTCCATCTCCATTCTTTCATTGCAATGACCTTTTAATCCTTTATAGATCTGCTCTTTGATTGCTTTCTAAAAATTAAATCTATTTAACAATTAAATAAATCGACTCGCCTCGGAGCATTAGACGTCTGATGCCTCTATCGGTTATCCACCAGGACTAACCGGAGAGCGGTTTTTTTTTTGCCATAAATACCATAAACTACTGGATTTAGTAAAAATACTATTCACCGAGAAAAGACAAAATAATATTAGTCACGATCCGCTAGATGTTAATGAATCACACGTATGTGAAAACATAAACATCGTGTGTTTCGCAAGAATACTATTCACCGATCCTGTAAACACTATTCAACAACCCAAAATATTATACGTGGAATACGTATAACTTTAATTTCTAACCAAAACACTATTCACGAAAGGAAAAAAAAAGAGAAAATAGAATACCGAATCGATTCGGTATGAACTCAGAAATTAGTAATCTTCTCTCTACCCCTCACCCTATATTTAGAGGGCTTAGGGTCAGTTTGTAAATGACTGAAATGCCCTTGGCAAGGTCGGTTCCAAGGTGGAGAAGGCAAAATCGAATTTTTGCACTTTGGCCCAAATTGAATCGATTAGTTTCGGGCTTTTGGATTTGGGCTTTAATCATTAATTAAGGCTTAATTACTAATGGGCTTTCGGTCCAAAATATTAATCCATAATTAACATTTAAAGACCAAATCAAATATTTATAATTGTCATGTACAATTATATTTTTGTTGATTTGATAACTTTAATACAACGTACCGAGTACGTTTATAAATTAACCTTTTGTTTTTGCTTTGTCATTTTTACATGACATTTATAATTTAATTATATCACGTATAATTAATTATAACCATCTTATTATTAATCATAATCAATTTATGATTAATCAACAAGATTCTCCGAGTAGCTCCTATACGATGTGACCCGATAAGATCTGTGTTATGTTGGTAAATAGAATTAAAAACTATTTTAACTTCTATAATCATGAGAGACATCTGGTAGAATGCATCATGACCATCCAATCACATATATGATGCTGTACTGTACAATATCACGATCCAGTAAACTATTTTACTCGTGTTATTCTTTGTATCATAGCTATCAGATAAGTTTCAAGGTAGGTGTGTGTCATCCTTGCAAACTTAATCTTTTCTTGATCTTAAGCAGATTATCAAATATGATTACTCTTGTAATCATACCGCTAGCAGATAAACCTTACTCTATCAAGGGGCTCAGTGATACTATAAATTGTATAATAAATACAAGGGACAATAGTACTTTTGGTAAACCATCACCTCCTCAGCATAAGTTATGTATACCGAAGAGCTACCGTTATAGCTACTTTTTACAGATAACATTAGGTAATAATCACACATACACATATCTTAGTAGGAAGGATGAATACCTCATACTGCAGAACTTAACACTGAATGAAAGCATTAATGACACGAACACAATTTCATTTAATGTTTCATTATGGGTCTGTCAAATATCATGTTCCTAGAACATGTATTTATGTGATTAAAATGACATCTCTTGTCAGTGGTTTGTAAAACTTGACCATCTTTTAATCCACATACTAACCTGGTAGAGGTTAATTAGTGTTCTTGCTAATTACCTTGGTTAGAGACTTTTAAGAATATATATCATCTATATTATGAAGATTCACAATTCCAGTCATTGACTCGAAATAATTCATAAATGCAATAATGCTCAAGGCAACAAAATGAAAGTTTATTAATCACTCAATGAAAGTTTATTTTCAACTTCAGCCTTAAAAAATTTGAATTTATCTAGTGCTTCAGATTTTTCATTAATCAAATACACATAACCATAACGAGAATAATGGTCAATGAAAGTAATAAACGATTTATGGCTATTAATACCCAGAATAGGAAAAATACTACATCTATCGGTATGAATAATTCTAATAGCAGTTAGACTTATTCTATGTTGCTTTTGGATGTATGCTGCACTAAGGAGGATTAATAAACTGCATTATTGGTGTGACTAGTTCAGAATTTGGGACCCATATTTGCTCTACAAATTTCTTCTTTTAACGCAATATTTCCAAAATAACAGCGAAAATCAAAGGTTGAATTTCGGACCGTGGTTGACTTATGGCGGCTGAGTTTTACTTTTAATATTTTCCGGTTTCAGTCGGGTTTGGCTTATGGCGGTCCACTATATAATTTTTATTTTTATTTTCATTTTTCCGGGTTTGGAGGTTTTCATGGCGTTCCACTTATTTTTCTTTTATTTTTATTTTTACGGGTTTGGTAGTTCGGTGGCGTTTCGCAAGGCCGTCATAACCCAAACCTGTCTTCTTATTTTTAAATTTCAAATTCAACATTTTCCATTTTTAATATTTTCTTTTCCCATTTTGCTATGAATAAAACTTTCGATATTTTCTCACGTAATAGGTCAAGCTCTTAGTATACGTTGATATCCACAAGAATCTTTTATTATCTTAATATACGTCGATATCCACAAGAATCTTTCATTAATTATCATTTTAAGTTGTTGCATGCATCGTTCCAAATGTTCATTTATTCTCCACTGCGGTCCATGTCAAACAACAGAAAAAGAAAAAGAAATAAAAACTTTTCTTCTGTTACATATTCTCTACCTTTGTGGAGTGAGTTACTATGAGGTGGGATACTTGATTATTTTAAGAGTTGGATCATTATGATAAATAAAATTCAATTAATGCTACAAATAAAAAAAGGTATGTTTGTCACATTTTTTTAGTTTTGCATTTGTAATAGATTCAAATGCAGGATTTTTTTTTTCATTTATTTCTAAATTGATTGTTGTTTCTGGAGGCTGTTGGAAACAAAATTCTCCAAAAAATTAAAGGTATATTAGAAAATCAATCATTATAAGCAAAGTATCTTCCTTTAAAAAATCCTACAATTGTTAATCGTATCTTTAAGTGCTACTAAAAGCCTGGAATGCAATTGCATATTTGTTGACGATCTTTACTTAATTAAAAAATAATTTCGAAGGATCATTTACTTAATTAAATAAGATAGGTACATCCTGGATCAACGTGTTGAACACATAGTAATGCGATGTCTATATATATATATATATATATATTGCGTGTAAAGTGGAATGCTTGTTATATTTTTACTTTCTTTAATTATAAAAAAAATTTCTTATAATTTCTTACAATTTCTTATGATCATTTAAAAAAAAGGTATGAAATAACTTCTATATGAATTATAAATCCTAAAAAATTCAAATATAAATAATTTGCTATATTGTTGAATCGTTTCTGTTGAGAATACGAGTACCCGAAAGCAATCATGCACACAACACAGAAAGAAAGAAAATTAAGAGAGAATCACAATCATAACACAGATTTTATGTGGGAAACTCTCTAGGGGAAGAAAACCCACGGCCGCTCGCCAAACAAAATCCACTATTTCTCAAAGTCAGTTACAACAAATTACAAAGAGATTTAATGCATATATAAAATACAAAACCCACTGAAAGGGTGCGAAAAACGGATTAATATGGACCGCACATCTTAATGGGTAATTTGACTAATCTGGACCGTCGGTTAAAGGATTTTCATGCAATTGACTTCTCTGAAAATAAAATTCTCCGGGCTCTAGCCTCAGACATCGCTCGCAGGGGGCTGCTGCCCCCCTGCCACCCCCCGCATACTCCTAGAATTAGGCCCACATACATAACAAATCTCCCACTTGGGACTGATTCCCAAATCATCTCTTGAGTAGTAGATTTATCTCCTTTTGTAGTGTCCTTTGGCGGTGGCGTCTTGCCATCCTCAAGTAGCAAGACCAAGAGAAGCCGAACAGAATTCCAGCTTCTCTCTCGTGACTGACTTGGTAAGCATGTTTGCAGGATTCTTGTTGGTGTGAACCTTTTCCAACTTAAATGATCCTTCTTCAATCATGGTCCGAATAAAGTGATACCTTATGTCGATATGCTTTGTCCTTGAGTGAAATGCAGAATTCTTCGCCAAATGAATTGCACTCTGACTGTCACTTTGTAACCGGCAATCTACTTGCTTGTGCTCCAATTCATTCAACAAGCTTCGTAACCAAGTTATCTCCTTACATGCCTCAACAACTGCAACATACTCAGCCTCAGTAGTAGATAATGCAACAATTTTTTGTAACCTTGACACCCAGGAAATTGCTACACTGCCAAGAGTAAACACATAAGCCTATGGTACTCTTCCTACTATCCATATCTCTAGCCATGTCAGAATCAACAAAACCATGCAACTGTATATCTGCACCTGTATAGCACAACCCCATATATTTTGTTCCTACAAGATATCTGAGAATCCATTTTACTGCATTCCAATGCTCAAAATCGGGATTAGACATGTACCTGCTCACAACTCCCACTGCATGAGAAATGTTGGGTCTTGTACAAACCATGGCATACATGAGACTACCCACTGCTGATGCATATGGAATCTTTTTCATTCTCTTCTGTCTTGGGACAATGCTGTTTTGAAAGATTTTTGAAATGACCAGCTAAAGGTGTACAGACCGGTTTTGCACCTTCCATGTTGAACCTCTTTAACACCTTTGATATGTACTCCCTTTGACACAGTTTTAGCAACTTATTCTTCCTATCCCTTTCAATCTTTAGTCCCAAAATTTTCTTTGTTGCCCCTAGATCTTTCATTGAAAATTCCTTTGCCATTTGCTCTTTCAAATTTTTAATCTTCTTCATGTCAGAACCTGCAACTAGCATATCATCGACATACAATAGCAAAATGATGTAAGAATTTTCAAACTTCTTGAAATAACAACAGTGATCTGCATGACAACAAATATATCCGTTCCCTGACATAAACCTGTCAAATTTCATATACCATTGTCTCGGAGCCTGTTTCAAACCATAAAGACTTTTCTGCAACTTACACACGAAGTTCTCCTTACCAGCCTTTACATATCCCTACGGTTGCTCCATGTATATGTCTTCCTCCAAATCACCATGAAGAAAAGCAGTTTTAACATCCAACTGTTCTAAATGCAGATCCTCAGCAACAACAATACTTAGAACAGTTCTAATCGTAGAGAGCTGTAC
This sequence comes from Carex rostrata, assembly GCF_964058835.1. Classification (NCBI taxonomy): domain Eukaryota; kingdom Viridiplantae; phylum Streptophyta; class Magnoliopsida; order Poales; family Cyperaceae; genus Carex; species Carex rostrata. The sequence goes on from NC_135951.1 coordinate 632,016, forward strand.
TACATGAGAAAAAATTTCAGTAAAATCAATACCTGCCTTTTGTTGGAAACCTTTCACCACCAATCTGGCCTTGTATCTTTGAGAGCCATCATGCTCTTGTTTCAACATGTATACCCATTTATTTTGAATTACCCTCTTTTTGACAGGGAGCTCAACCAATTTCCATGTTTGATTTGTATGCAGTGAGTTCATCTCTTCATCCATCGCTTTCTTCCATTCTGTTTTCCTTTCAGAATGCATTGCCTCCTCATAGCAGCTGGGCTCGTCATCATCTGTGAGCAATAGATAGTCTAGAGATGAAGAGTAACGGTCTAGGGCAGTGACAATTCGTCTCTCACGTCGAACTGCAATGGGTGGTGTCACCGGCTCCTCCTGATCTTCATGTTCATCAATCTGTTCTTCAACCTGTTCATCAACCTGTTCTACAACACGCTGACCAAGACCATTTGAAGAAATATCATCAAGCTCAAAATATTCTGATTTTTCTGGTTTCTTCTTCTCTTTGATCTTATCCTTATACAAAACATCCTCATTAAATATGACATCTTTACTCCTTATGACCTTTTTACTCTCATGATCTCATAGTCTATAACCAAAATTATCACCTCCATATCCTAACATATATAGTGCATATTTTGGATTTTGCATCTAACTTTGATCTATTTTCAGCACTGACATGGACATAGGAAATACAACGAAATATTCGTAAATGTGAAAGTTTTACCTCCTTTCCTGTCCAAGCCTCCTCAGACAGTTTGCAATCAATCGCAGTAGATGGTCCTCTGTTGATCAGATATGCAGCAGTATTCACAGCTTTGGCCTAGAAATGTTTAGGAAAACCAGCATTCAGCAACATGCTTCTAGCGCGTTCTGTGATTGTTCTGTTCATGCGCTCAGCTACGCCATTCTGCTGTGGTGTCCTTGGTACTGTTTTTTCTCTTCTGATCCCATTCACAGCACAATACTCATCAAACTCCTTGTTGCAATATTCGCCTCCATTATCTGATCTTAAGCATTTTAGCTTCAGACCTGTCTCATTCTCAACTAGACATTTTCACTTTTTGAAAATTTCAAACACATCAGATTTATTTTTCATAAAGTAAACCCAGAGCTTTCTAGTTGAATCATCAATGAAAGTAACATAATATTGAGAACCATTAAGAGAAGATACCTGCGAAGGTCCCCAGACATCCGTGCGTACCCGTTCTAGCTTTCCAGCTTTAGGAGTTCTGCCACTTCTAGAAAAGCTAACAACCTTCTGTTTTCCAAACACACAGCCTTCGCACAGAGACAGATCTACTTGTGATAACCCGTCTAACTTCCCTTTTGACAACATTACCTTCATTCCTTTTTCACTCATATGCCCGAGACGTTGATGCCATACTTCTGCACTGACTTTGGAGGAGGCCACGTTTATGAAGTTTTCATTAAGAACCCTGTAGAGACTGCCATCTCTCTGTCCATGTGCTACTATCATAGCACCTTTTATGAGCTTCCAGAATGTTTCAGTAAACTTTGTTTCAAACCCTGCATCATCAGCAAGTTGGCTTACAGAAATTAGATTTCTAGCAAGTTTCGACACATGTCTCACACGCTGCAACCTCAACTGTTTCCCATCTAGCATGCTTATCTGCACATCTCCTCTGCCAATTATGTCACAGGATTCATCATCACCAAGATACACCTTGTCAAAATTCCCCTTCTCATAATTTAGGAAATACTCCTTATTTGAAGTGGCATGAAATGATGCACCAGAATCTAGTATCCACAAACAGTCATCTTTAATGTCACAGCACATAATCAATGCTTCATTTTCTGAACCTGATTCATTTGAGACATTCATTGAGGTACTACTTTTGTCGTTCTCATCCACCCTTTTCTTTGGTGCTCTGCAATCACGCTTGAGATGACCTTTCTTCTTGCAGTTCCAGCAAGTTAACTGAGTACCCCTTGACTGACTTTTCCGAGACTATGACCGTCCATTTCCTCTGCCATTGCCCCTCTTTGAGGATCTGCCCCGTTCCTCAATATTTAGGGCTGCACCAGAAATAACACCAGACGAGTTGTTCTTTCTCCGTGTATCTTCATCAAGAAGAACCCCTACTACATCCTCAAACTTGAGAACATTAGATCCCGAAGAGTTACTCACCGCCATAACCAGACTATCCCAACTATTGGGTAAACTCGACAGGATAACAAGGGCCAACACTTCATTATCAAAGTTAATACCCACGGATTCTAACTGACTCTTGATGGTATTGAAATCACTCAAATGCTCTTGCATGGATTTATTTTCAGATTTCTTCATGTTGAACAACCGTTTCATCAAGAACACCTTGTTTGACGCCGATGGTTTCTCATACATTCGCGTTAGGGCTTTCATCACATCTTGTATGGTCTTTTCCTTGGAGATGTTAAAGGCTACCGACTGAGACAACGAAAGCCTGATCGCACCCAGAGCCTTTCGATCCAGTATGTCCCAAGTCTTGTCGTCCATATCATTTGGTTTGCTAGCCTTGCCGTCGAGAGGCAAATAGAGATCCTTCTGATATAGGTAGTCTTCAACTTGCATCTTCCAGAACCCGAAATTAGAGCCATCGAACTTCTCAATTCGTAACTTCCCCTCTTCCGCCATTGCTCCCACTTAAGAAAGAACCCCGCTCTGATACCAGTTGTTGAGAATACGAGTACCCGAAAGCAATCACACAACACAGAAAGAAAGAAAATTAAGAGATAATCACAATCATAACACACAGATTTTATGTGGGAAACCCTCTAGGGGAAGAAAACCCATGGCCGCTCGCCAAACAAAATCCACTATTTCTCAAAGTCAGTTACAACAAATTACAGAGAGATTTAATGCATATATAAAATACAAAACCCACTGAAAGGGTGCGAAAAACGAATTAATCTGGACCGCACATCTTAATGGGTAATTTGACTAATCTGGACCGTCGGTTAAAGAATTTTCATGCAATTGACTTCTCTGAAAATAAAATTCTCTGGGCTAAACAGAGCCCACATAATGGGTAATTTGACTAATCTCTGAAAATTCGTAGCCTCAGACACCGCTCGCAGGGGGCTGCCGCCCCCCTGCCACCCCCCGCATACTCCTAGAATCAGGCCCACATACATAACAGTTTCCCCCGATCTTGTGTGAGTTGAGGATGCAGTCCTTCATTATATTATATTAATTCACTAGTCGATCTTTTTAAATATATTTTGTTCATGATTTACAATGTCCTAATATTACTTGTAATTGAACAAGGGTATATAGCTGCTGGAATGAATAAATAATTGAACAAGGAAATTATTTACATAAGATTATTCACTAATTAAACATCAGCTGAATAGGAAGCTGAATCGGAACAAGTAAGAACTAGCTAGTAAAGAAATGAGAATTGGATGTAATATCTAGGTGTATCACTAATATGTATATTTTCCTTCTTATATCAACCCGTTCTTGAGAACAGAAAAGTAATATTTCTTAGATAGCTTCTAAAGAGATTTAATGAGTAGGTGAGATTCTTGGATAACAGAGAACAGCTGTAAAAGGATTCTTGGAACTAATGCAGGGGCTGTTTTTCAAGTCTCCAAAAATCAATATATGCATTTTTTCCACTTAATTTGGTTTTTGTTCAGGGTTTCGTTTAGGTTCTGGTTTTGCCAACTCAATATATGCATTTTTTCCACTTAATTTGGTTTCTAAAACGTCATCCATGAACTACAATTGTATGTGTGTGTTTCAGTGTGTGTGTGTGTGTGTTTCAGTGTGTGTGTGTGTGTGTTTCAGTTTGTGTGTTTGTGTGTTTGTGTGTTTGTGTGTGTGTGTGTGAGGGAGAGGGAGGATATATAAACATTGCTAGGATGGCCCATTTAGGGGATAGATAAACAATGTTTCTTTTAAAGCAGATGTAAAAACTATTTTATTAATGCAACGCTTGGTAGCTTCTACCAAGTATTTTTTATTTTTTTTAAAAGAGAGAGAGAGGATATACGAAGTTGTTTATAAGTGTCAAAAACAGACCAGACCATATATAGGAAAAACCAAAAAGACAACTGAAACAAACTTAAAATACAAGGACTGAGGAGAAATTTCTTTCAAAGAGATATCGTTATGACATCACAATTAACGTGAGGCTTCTTCTAAAGAAAAAATAGATTGCTGAATTTGAAACTTTTTTCTGAAATTTAGAATAGAAATTTGATCTAAAGACCGAGTAAGCTCTCTATCGATCAGAAGAGTTTAGTCGTTAAGACTGAATGCGTGTTGGAGATGCAAATTCTGAGCAAGGCTGAGATAAGGAAGACTAAGATAAATGGTGGATATATGGACACGGTGCAGCCCACTAAAGCCCACGAAGGAGTGACCAATCAATTTGGAGCATCAGACAACATCAAAATTGACTTGTCACTCCTTATTCCTTAGATTGGTCCACAAGTGGCTCAACTGAGATGGTGGGGCCCACTAACGAGGTAACGCATCTTTAAAAAAAAAATAAAGAAGTGGCATTCAAGTTAAGGAATATACCGAAATTTTCATTAATACCCTAAAAAATATATTAAAATAATCTGCCCTTAATTTGAAATTATTTTTAAAACTACGTGGGGCGGTCTACTCTAAGCACCAAACCGCTCCAGATTTGGGCGGTCAGCTCCCAACACGATACCGCCGATGTTGGGGCGGTTTGGTTATTAATTAAGTTGACTTAAAATGCAAAGATCATTCTGTCAAGGTGACTTAATAAGTTGAACTTTCTTCTAATAAATTTGATGAAATTTTCACTTTGATTGATGATTATGGGAGTTACAATGTTTATAAGTATCATCTAACTCTTGAAGAATATTTACCATATTAGATATATGGAGTCTGGACCATGTATATATGGAGTCTAGCTTCTTGCTTTGGTCTTGAGTTTGAAAATTTTAGATGTTCCGTTTGGTCCCATCTATTAGCTTCAGGCAAATAGTTTTGTCTGCTGCATACTAGTCTAACTAATTTTTTCATTTAATTTTAAATTAGTTTACACAATTAACTTACTCTGACTAACATGGAAACCTTTTTTATTTTATTTTTCAGAATCACATATGGGGCTGAAAGCCGGTATGATTCCCAACAAATTGTTCTATTATTCAGATTTGCTTGTTCTAGGGTTTGAGGGAGAGCGGGTGGGAGGAACAGAGCTGAAATTAGTGATTTGGTTTGTGAGGAATAGGGGTGAAATTAGGAGGATAGTGTTGGAATTAGAAAGAGCAAAGCAATATTGAGAAAATTACTAAACGATATGATTTTTGGCATTTAATACGGACATCTCAAAATTAAGAAACATGAATTGGGCTTAGTGGTGTTTGTTCAGCCCACTAGGCCCAATTCATATTTCTTCGTGTTTTGCTGTCAATTCATATTACTCTCCACAGCTCTCTCTGCTCAAGGTTTAGGAGCTATCCCTTTCCCAAAATGGGTGAAACATTTAGTAATTTTCTTAACATTGTTTTCGCTCTTTTGCAAATCAAACCACTAATTTCACCTCTATTCCTCCCTCACTGCCGCCGGCATCTCTACTCCACACCCTCTCTCAGCACCAAGGTTAGAATTTATTTTTTAATATTATTTATTAAAATTACGAAAAGTGTTTTCAGGGTTTAAGGTATAGCTTTTTAATTAATTTGTTTCATTTTACGAACAGTGTTTTTAATTAGACCACCTAGAACAAAATGTCTTGTGGTTTTTTGTTGTTACTTCTTGATAATTTATAATTGGAAGATCAAGAGCTGCAATTAAAATAAAAATTAATTATGATTAATTCTGTAGGGATATTTTGATATTGTGCCCATCTGTTTATCACATCTTAGTTAAACATTCTGAACACGACTTCGGTGTTTTGGTATAGTTATTACAATTAAGAGAGAAACTCAAATGACAAGAACAAATTGGTACATTGTAGTAGACTTCTACAGAAGGTGAAATACATACAACTGACGAAAATTCTTAATTTCCTTACATACAAACGAACAACAAATCTGTCACGAAATAATACAGTTTCAATTCAGTAGATACAATTACAAACTTTTGAGGGGTAAATACGTAATATTGAAATTACAAACTTTTGACGGGATACATGAAATTTCACCATAAAATAAAGTTGAAATTATTTACTATGAAAACAATATACATATAAGAATTTATGCAGTGTTGGAGAGCACACAACTTTTATTATATTCTGCAAGAGCCCAAATTGGAAAGATGTTTCGATACGCCATAAAATTTAGGAACCCAAACTTCATGAAGCTCCCCAGCATTTCCTAATAGTACAAATACATTTGTATTATTACCAAACATCCAGTTAAAAAAAGTATAATTGCAGATGGGACCTATATACTACCAGGTTGCTAGTCATTAGTGGGCTGTTTTATTGGTTTTAATGTCAATAATCTCCATTCAAAACAGGCAAGTTATAAAACGGCAACCTTCTTTCAAAAATTTATAACTGTTGGTTTGTTTGTGGTATTATGTACCTGTTGGGGGAAGTCTCCATTTTCTAATTGTATGCCAATTAGTAGGCTGGCTGCTCGATGCACTGGAGTTGGATCTCTTTCAACCTGAAAGTTGGTAGTATATGTTTTGAATATATGTCGGTAGTATAGTATATTTCAGATGGTGTTTTGAATATATGTTGGTGCATATTTAAAAAGGGAAGCAAGAGTTATGAGACATGAATAAGCATAAGTTTAGGTTTAGACTTGGCTGGCATGATGTGTGACGAGTGCCAGAACATAATATTTATTTCATGAATAATCACACTTGAAAGAAAATATGGAAATAGAACAACAGGCATTCATTTTCTTAAAACCCTGCAAAACCTCAGAATACCATGTAATCCCTTTAAAGCATAGCTTGAAAGCATAGCTTAGCAACCCTCTACACTTGTGCAAGAGAATATTTTTTTTTACTTGGGATCTCGACTTTTTTTAGGGTAAAATAGCCCTCTCCGCTTGTGGATGATAGTTTACTACTTAGGTAAGGGCATCCATATTAATTATCTGGTTTTGCTGGGATCTCAATGATATTTTTTATTTAAAAGGTACACATGAAAATCTAATACATAATTAAACAAAATGGTAAAACCTGGCCAGCTTTTAGAAGTGCGAGCATTGCCCATGCTGTGTTCACCAAATTTGATTTATTTCCGACTAGATTTGTATATTCCTGTAAAATATATATGATATGCTTAAAGAGAAGCAAAAGGCTTTATAACCAGGACTGTGTAGTAAATTTTTGCAAACAAATTAAAAACATTTTCACTTATTTATGGGTTGACACTAAATTACCTAATTAACTATATAATTTTATGCAGGTAAAAACAATCTCAAACAAAATGGAAAATGTGTTTGTTCTCACCAGTACAGTTCTGAAATCTAGCATAGTAATATTTACCTTTACAAATTAACTTTTCAGGGTTTTTATGCAGAAATACAAAAATATTTGAAATCCAAAAAATTATACATATATATTTGAAATAATAAAAAGCACAGGTTACTTCAAAATTGGACTTCTGTATGGATTCAAAGTTTTGTTGGGATAAACTCAGCAATACTGCATTGCTTTTTGCCAGTATGCAAAAGATTGAAGAGAATAATATTTTCCTGTACAGAAACAACACTTTATTTTCTCTCTTACTCATTTACATAGAGTTCTACGACATTTAAAGCAGTACAACATTTGTAAAATAAACACCCACAGCTTTGCTAAATTAAGCACCCACTACACAAACTATTCCTAATATAACTATGCTTAAAAATAACCGATACCTAAAATAGCCAGTGGATTTCTCATACGTCTAAAAACTGCTTGTAAATCAACTCATGTAGAGATCATCTAAAACTACTTTTGAATTAATTTTCAACAAGCTCAGCCAAAAAAAAGGGTTTTTTTTTTTTTTTTTCGGGGGGGGGGGGGGGGGGGGGTGGGGGTTGTTATCTGGTAAGCAAGTCTACACGCTACCCAAAACAAATTAATTTGATAGATTTTATTACTTAAACAATGTATTTTCCAAAAACTTTACCTCTTTTATGCTAGAAAGATAACTCTCGCCCCAGCCTCCATCATGCAGTTGTTTTGAAAGGAGAAATGCACAAGCCTTGCGAATGGCCTCACAAGTTTCGTAGCTTTTCCCAATTGCCAATAAAGCTTCTATTCCAAACCATGTTCCATAAGTGTAGCACACTGCCCATGATCCAAACCTACATATTCATAAAATAATTGTCCCGTGTATACCAGCTAGTAATACCACTTAATTTGTTTTTTCTTTTTACAAGTAGATGTCAGATGGTTACTTTTGGTAAGGTCATTTATTAATGTGGTTTCTTTTGCATATTATACTGTTCTATGGTAAAACTAAGATGGTAAAAAGTAAAAACTACTTGCTGGCGACCTCCAAGAATAACATAAAAGCATAAAACATGAAGTTATAAAAAAAGAAAGGAAATTCCACCACAATAAAGAAAGTGAATTAGAAGGACAGAAAAGTAAACAAGTTTGATGCAATAAAAGAATCCTTACCATGAACCATCATCATTTTGTTTTTTCTGGACGAAATCTGTTGCCTTTTTTATGCAGTTTTCTATTTCATCACTGCGGTGTAAGGGATATTTCTCTTTAAACAGCACCAATGCCTGGATAGCTGACGACGTGCATTCCACGTACCTGAAATTAATTGAGTCATTCTTCTTTTTCTAGCTCCAAACATTGTATTGGAACCCTTTTAGGAAAAAATTGCAATCCTTACGAATATTCCACCATCACGTCCTTGAACATGTCTGTCATGTTTAACACCTACCATTAAAATTAAAGGAAATGAGTTATTAAATCTAACATACTACATCAGGAAACGAGTTTAATTTAAATAAATGGTAGAAATATATAAATGTCTCAATATGTGCTTGAGATAACAAAATATCAAACCCCTCGCATTTCTAATTATGATGGATGGTAGTAATTCTTGCTTTTGTTCATCAATTAATTTGCAATCTACTTCCCCCGGTATGCTAAGCAAGAAAAAGAGACGAGAATATGTAATTGTTAATGCACATAATACCTCAACCCATGGAGATGCTCGTTGTAATTCCCATGATGAGAAACCACCATCAGGATTCTGCTTAAATATTTTATGGTTTATGAGTCAAGAAATAATGCGACTCCAAATGTATCTTTCGAACATCAATAAAGGAAAAGAAAATGGAACAACAGCATAGAAAAAGGACCTGCAAAGACATAATTATATTAACTGCTTGACACATTCTTTCTCTTGTTGCATGGTCACCAACAAGGTCTGGTGAAATTCTTGACAGCAGTAGCAATGCCTGCAGAATAACCAAATCAACATAATAACTGTTTTGAAGTTCCCTATGCAAACTCTCATAGATTAACAGAATTTTCATGTTATCAATGTAACCTTGAGAGCCTCTGCTGTACAGTCTGAAACAACCCATCCTTCATCTGCGGTTGCAAAGCCCCAACCACCTTTAGAAATATGACGGTAATAACGAACAAAGTCACCTGTGGGGTTATCAAGTAACTAAAACCAAAAAAAAAAATATGATCATGGACTAAGTTTGAAATTATTTTCAAAATTTTCATTAGATGTCTTACTAACTCCCTCAAAGTGAAATACCTGATTATCGGCATAACAATTTGCTTCTTTATGTACGTTTTATTGAATTTCTTAGTTAGTGGGGGAGCTAAGTGAGCTCCCGCTGGGGTCAATAAACCCCACTGGATAACTAAAAACCCTAAAATTTGTATGAAATTGGTAACTTTATGTAATGAAAAATTTTAGATCTTCTTTCATTTCCGCAGATGGGAAATTTTGGCTCCACCACTATTCTAAGTGCAATAACTGGTGGATATATATCGGACATTGCTGAATTGTTTAACTAAGACTGAAAGATACTTTAGAAATAAGAAAATAAAGTTATTTGTTTGTGATAAATTTACCTGTGAGGCTTTTATGAAATCATGAGCTTTTCTTAGTGTATTCCATTTCTCTTTACCAAGGTCACATGCGAATATTGCTTGAACTGCTAAAGCAACATCCCATAACTGACTTGAAGTTGCCTAATTATAATACAGGAAAAGGACGAGAGTTAAATCTTGAACAACTGTATAAAATATACTAAATAAAGTATCTGTTGTTATTATGACAACATGTCACTGTTAACCCCTTAAAGGCTGATATCTAAACATTTGGCTACTCTAGAAACATAGTGCTCTTTTGGTTCATTTTTCAAGAAGAAATGGGAGTGAATCCTAAAAATTCAGTCTGACGGTTAATTTAATTTGAAATATTATTATATGTTTTAATTGTTGGATTAAAGTTCAGGACTACACAAATTTTTGTAAACTTAATTAACAAATTTGATGGTATTTGTTTTATCTTTTGTATGACTGAATGTTTAGCTGGATGGAAAGAGTAACTGAGTAAGGCACCTGTATCATATACATTAACAATTCCGTGACATGCCAGATAACATCATCTGGTTTAGTTTGGGTTGGGTAGATATTTTTTAGTATTTACGTATAGGGGTATGACCTGATCTTATCTCTATAGTTTGGATTTACCTCTGCCTGAGCCAGTAATAAACTTGGGTGGTTCTTAGATAGGCCATATCAGGTTTAGTCAGGTGCAGGTTGACCTATCCAGTCAGTCATTTAGCTCACATGCACCCTAGGTGCAAGGGTTCTCCAACTATAGTATCGGGCTACACGGTGCCATTTTTACAGCAAGATAGGTGCAAGGAATTCTTAATTAAATAAATGAATCACACATAAAAATACCAACTGAAAATTTCATATCAAACATCTGCTTCTGTAAATCTTTCAGAGGTAGAGTATGGACCAAGGTTTTCTCAGAGTCCTCACTTCTTACAGATTTTAGCCACTTCTTCTGTTTTATATATATAGTTGGACTTTGATCCTTTTTTAGCTCAGCATTTCATTATGAAACCAAAGGGCAGTTTTTCAAGGTGGTATCAAACATCTAGTACCATTTAAAAAAGAAATAAACAAGCCTTACCATATATACATAGTTTTTCTTTCTCATTTCTTCCATAGTTTACTTTTTCTTTTTATATTGTAGTTTCAGCTGAAACCTATACAAATTATAATTTTTGTAGTTTGAAGGATTTTAGATTTTTATTGACTGCCCTAGAAATGTAAGAAAACCATAACTTGAAAAGCGTACCCTCCATTTCATGCCATCTTCACCAATCCATAGTTTGTCTGGTATTCTTTCAAGATGGTCCTGGAGCCTGTTGTTATTTGGATCCCTCACAAAAGAACAGAGCGTCCTAAGACACTGTTCAGAAGGTAATTATGAGCTTAATTTATCTTAAAGAAATTTCAATCATTTGTAATTGCATTGTTACCATCTACATCAAAGTTTATAAACACATAAGAATAATTACATAATGCATGTTTGTCATCTTAGTTGGGCTATTTGGCACCTTCTATCTGGATTTATTACAATAGAATGTATGTTTTTCATTGTGGTATGCCTTCATAGTCATTGGGGTGTGTGCTGTGTTGTCAGTTGTTGGGTCATGGGGGTATTCATTTGGGGCACTTTCTATTTTTCCATTTTGTCAGTTTCTATTGGGACATTTGGGGCACTTTATATATATATTTTTCAAAAAAAAAATTACGTGAAACAGTTGCATTAATTCTGCTAACCATAAATAGGCTCCTCTCGAAAATAATAAAGCTACTTCAAATAAACAAAGAAACTAGCAACGCTGAAATACCTACTCGACCTTTTCAAATGCTCCCATGCATATGTACATTGTGTCTTCATCTTCATATTGTAAATATTTCTCAATTGCATCTAGTGCTCTTTTTCTCACTAGCGAAATGGGCCAAGTGGTAAATAGAGGTTCACCTATTTTGTATAGGAATTCACTCAAGTATTGTTGCAATCTTGCGCGTGGTACGAATCTGTCTTCCTACATTCAGATTCCACGGAATTTTTAGTAAAAAAGAGAACATTACTAACAAGGAAAGTATAGCAAAACGAGAATGCTACCTTAGCAAGCAGTTTGCGTGCTTGGTTCCAATCTATGCTGTGGTAGGGTTGAATGTGCAACTCTTCTCTCAAGGATAGCACTGTCTTTGTGATGGGACCAACAAATCGCTTTCCATATAAATATAAAAATGCTACCAGAATCAATCTTATACGGCAGAAGTATTTCCCTGTATTACAAAGTGGTCGTTATAATAATATATGTCTGCACTACTAGATACCATGATATATGCTGGTATTATACCTGGATGGATGGGCAAAAAGGAAGGAAGAAGAAAAAGCTCTGGCGGCATGGGTATCACGCCTGACCATTCATATGCCCCAAGCACCTGTTAGAAATTCATATTAGAGCTCACAACTTGATTAAATTCCCAATATTCTTCACTGAAATATTCTATGAACTATATAATTAGATAGGACTAGGCTGCAATTGCAAAGGTAACAGTCCATTCTGTATTTTACATAGTGTGAAGAGGGATTAATTGTGTGCAATGGTTCCATTGACCAGATTCTTGTGACAGTTCTTATGTGTACATTCAGATCTAATTTTCCAGCTAATTTTTGTTTAATTTATGACTCCCTGTGAAAATTGTATTATTAGCAAAATTTGCTATATTATATAGGAATATTTGTTTCAGTTCTGCCTAATAATTGAAAGGCGTGCAGCGTGCTAAGATTTATGTGAGCTAACAATCCACAAGAAAATTAACAGTATCTAAACCTTTTCTTAATATGAAACCTGTTGAAGATTACAAGCAATACGCAATGCCTTTTGAAAACAAAGTTGTCATCATAGTAGGAAATATCGGCCGATACCGATACAGATCGGCCGATACGTATCGGTATCGGCCGAGTACGATCCGATCCTGAGCCGATTCTCACGTAGGAAATCATATAGAAAAAAAAAAACCCGATCCTAGGCCAATCCTGAGCCGATACTCCGATCCTGTATCGGTATCGGCTGGGACCGATCCCGATCCCGATACCGATAATTCCTACTATGGTTGTCATATAGTCGATTCCCCAATTTTCTATGTAAAATAGATACTAGAATAAGTAACTATAACTACATAAAACCCTATTTGACAAGACAAATTCGAATGGTCCAGGTTTTTATCTAAGAAACAAAAAATCAAGGGATGGTCTTAGGGGTGTCAATGGCACCCTTTTATCTGTTTACCCGACCCGTACCGTATTCAATAAGACGGATATGGGTAAGATTTTTTTTTCGTAAACTTATCGAGTACAGGTAAAGATTTTTTTCCGTTATCAAAACCGGTAAAGGTACGGATAAAGCCTATTTTGTACCCGTTATCTGATCGGGTAATTATATAAAAAAATTACATATATTATATATCTTAATGAGTATTGAATTATTATCCATCTCCAACCATTCAACTGCCAACTACTCTTGATTTTGGAAACAAAATTTATTAAATTTTCTAAGTTGAACAATTAACCATTTATGTAACTGTGATAAACATAATTCACCATCAAAGCACTTGAACAATTGACCATCTTGTTTTTATTTGCATGCCTGATTATTTTTTAATGAAAGAACAAAGATATATATTTTTTTTAATTTGTGTTTTGATAAAAAAAAATAATTTAGTTGGAATTAATTTTCATACTAGTAATGTGATTATATATGTGACAAATAAATGTGTCTTAGTGTTTTATTTAATAAATAATAAAAATAATTATTATACAAATATTAACTGTTATTTATCCGCTACCGTTTCATTATCCGACAACTACAATGAGTAAGGGTAGGGTATGGATAAGACAATTTGTAACGGATAATTTGTGATGGATACGGGTATGAAAATGCTTCCACCCGACCCTTACCATACCCGTTGACACCCCTAGATGGTCTAATTATGTGCTAGCTTGTTTTATCTGTTTCTTTGGTACTTATAAAGGCAATTTTGGACTTCTCTATTAGGCCAAGTCATTTCTGGACAAGTGGCCTTTAAAAGATCCTTTTCACATTTTTATAAATGATAAAGGCAAATTCGGGCTTCCTTATTGGGCCGGATTACTCAAGGAATGCTGGTATTTTTCTTTCGGCTAGTAAAAAAAATAATTACCGAGAGAAGAAGTTTTCCCCATGATGCTATCATAGTAACTCCACCACGATCATGGATCCATTTTCTTGCCTCATGCATGGCCTCCTCATCAGCCTTTTCTCCAAGGAGCCTTAAACCAGTGTAGTTTAGAGCAGTACATATCATGCAACTGGGCATCTCTGCATGTAGACCCCAACCACCGTCTTTGTTCTGTTATTTAATCAGAAAAAAGAGAAAACATTTATAGCCTTAATTGATGTGCTTTGCTCATAAGTAAAGATCTAGGTCCAGTGAAGAAGTTCTGAATTTTTCATGTATTTAGACGGGCTGATGGATAATTAGCTAATATATTTAAATTTGGTAGTGCCTTACTTGAAGGTTATACATGTAACGACACAACTCCTTCTGGTGCTCAGAAGATAATACATGAAAAGATTCAGTGACGTAAAGAACAATGACCTGCATTAATTAACAAAATTCATGTGTCACGTCGCATGTGTAAAAATGACATACAAAGTTCCTGGCCACCAACATAGCAGCAAAATATGAAAATAAAAGGCACAAGCACAGAAGGCGAAATGAACTAAAATAAAGAGCAATACTGAAGTAGGTGAAAAAGATATAAAAATTAAAAATAGATATACCAAAAGAGGGGTGAGAAATAAAGGTCCAGGATAATCTCCAGGCCAATGTCCATCCTTTGCCTGAATTGCTGAAAAATAATCAAGCGCTTCCTGCAGAGCTACTGAAGCTGTTTTTTCAGAATTCTCCTCAGTTTTGCTTGGACTTTTAAAATAATCGAAGTTGTTCTCTTTGGCTAGCTGCAGTTTAAGCAAACAAGAAACTTATAAAGAGATGGCAACTTTGCAAGGACGGATATATATATGTAGGTATTATGGTTTCTAACTTAATTGTGGATAATAAATTACAATTAGGGGCCTAACACTGAAGGCATATACATTGAACTGAAGATAATTGAGATATTGAGCTTTAGTTATTAGTCTAAAAAATCATTTGTAAATAGCAATGCTTAGACAGTATTTGAAAATTAAAACTCGGAGGAGAACAAAATGGGCACTGAATGATAAACTGTTGTCAAGAACAATCAATTAGGATTCAAATGATTCAGGCATTGAAGTTGATGATAATTGGAACCTACGGAGCATGGAATATTTAGTAATGGTGCCAAATAAAGATCAACTTTCATATTAACCAGACTATTTTACATAGAGCCAAATCAAACCCTTTTATACCAGCCGAATTACCATGTAATTAACTTGAAAAGTTAAAATCAACAGACTAGACGAAAATAAGTAACAATTGTCATCAAATCGCAACTTGTTCTATCACAATTCACATATATACAATATATAAGTTATTTTACTAAAAAACTGATACCTTATGAATGACAATTCCTGATCCTTGTTGTGGCCCAGATAAATTTCCGAGTGAGTCTATGGTACTATGCATATCACAGGTTGTTACCGTGCTACGGCTCTATATTCGAGTTTTCAAATCCTAACGGTCGATCCGAACCGTTCATCTTGTTCTTCATATTAATATGTGTTTGGAGACCAAATTTTACATTTTTTGAAAAATTTTTACTATTTTTTAGATATTTAGAAAATCACTTGATCTGAAAATTCTGGACCATCCAAAAACAGTGATTTTCAATAAATCTAAAAAAATAGTAAAAAAATTTCAAAAAATGTAAAATTTGGTCTCCAAATACATATTAATATGGAGAACAAGATGAACGGTTCGGATCGACCGTTAGGATTTGAAAACTCGAATATAGAGCCGTAGCACGGTAACAAATCGTAATATGCATAGTACCATAGACTCACTCTAAATTTCCTCTTCAATCATATTGAACCGTCTTGTATATTTTATAACATCTACAACTTACTGTAACCAATATAACTAAATATAAATTTAACCTGCATCCTTGCTAGAAGATCTGAGCTTTGCCTCCTATTGTGCCTATTTAGGGAAAATTCCTTTCGAGCCCTTTCTACTGCTGCTCGATCTTCACTAGATCCAAGCGTTTCATCGAACTCCCATGTTTCTCTTCCAATATGTCCATAGCAAGTTTTCACCAGTGGTCCACCTTCTGCAATTTTAAGCTTCCACATCGTGTGTATATCCGCTCTGCACAAAAGGAATGTGTTTGTCAGCACAAAACATGCAGGAATACAAAACATGCAGGAATGCAAAACATGTAGGGGCAATTATTGTCATATCCATCAGAAACATCTAAAAATCTAATTATTCCATCAAAATTTGGAGTTTTTTTTTTTCCACCAAAAACAACAATCTTTTCTTATTTCCCATTTCTTCAATTAAATTTTAAACCTTGACTTGAGCTTATGATTAATCTTTTACTTAAAGATGAAGGGACTAATTTACCATTCTCTTGAAATGGGCAAAATTAACCTTATTGTCCAACTACAAATAATATTAATTCTTTTGCATCCTAATAGGTCAAATGATGAATGCTAATGTGCAAGTTTAACTATTTATTTTGTCTTGATGAAAAAGAGCTAAATTTGTATTGGTAGAAGTGACAAACTAATAATAATTGACTTCTTTATTAAGTACTATTTTGCAAAGCATCCATGTTTCTAGCTAAGTTTCATTTAGTGGGAAAATAACCAATTTTTTAATTTTGATGAATAAATTAAATAATTATAATTTTTTTAAGAGAATGACAGTAATATTTCATGTAATTAAGAAAATTATACACTTGAGCAAGTATTGTTCACTCTATATATCCATCGCTGCTCCAACATTTTAAGTATGCCACAATCAAAGAATATATAATCAAGTGGAAGCCAAGAACTTACAGCTATAACTCTTGTGTGCTATTGTGCTAGATGAGAAGTGGAGAGCGAAAGAGGTACAGGTAGGAGAGAGAAGTTGATGGGTCGATTTGAGAGTATAATTCAAGGCAGAGCTGATGTGTATATATATTGATTTTAATTTGTTTAATTAAAAACTTACCACTAGCTCAACTCAAATGCATTTCTTGAGGTGCACTCAATGCATTCGTTTAAGACAACTTGTAATTATTCGTTATTGACGTGTACTCAACGCATTTGTTTAATAATTTACAGTTGATATATCTCTTTCTCACGTCTTATCGAGTTGTGACTTTTTTATCATGTACATAAGATTAAACAAGAGGTATATTTATTAAAAAGACCAGAAAGAATTTTTTTTTTTTACTATGGTGTTCTTTCTCGTTTAACCTTTACAAAAATAATGGAGATTAACACCGATTGTTTGGTTAAAATCAAACGTCCGTGTATATTGGAAATACTACAACATCGCTTAATTTTGTCCCCCAGTTGATTTTAAATGCGTCTTCGACATTGGTTAAGATAAAACTAACTGTTGGTGTTGCATGGTCCAAATATACCAACTGTTGATCTCCATGAGCTATTGGGTAGATGGCACCAACTTTTTACTGTACTGAATCGAGGGCAATAATATGCAGCTAAGCAGGGCGAAACATATATAGGTGTACCTGGGGTGTGCTAAGCCACCCCAACTTTGAAATTTTGTTATTATAAATTCTATTATATTGTTCATTTTACATTTAATATGCAAATTTATCCATCTCAATGTATTTTTTCAAGCTATTGATACGATGCGGATCAAGCTGCTCTTAGTAATTAAAACAAGTCACAGGGATATCTCCGGCATTCCTTCCCTCTTGGCTGTGTTTAGCGCTCAAAACCTATGTGAACACATGTGATATTCACACCTTTTTTGACATTGGTGATTATTAGACCTCTGTGGTTAGGTGAGGAGTGAAGTAAAATAGACTTTTAAATAAAATAGATTTTTAAAAATTGCTTATTTTCCTCACATATATGTGTTTAGTGAGAAAAATAAGCAATTTTTAAGTTTTGATGAAAAAAATCAGATATTTAAGATTATTTGAAGCATATGGCAACAGTTATTCCCTTTTTTTTAATATTATGGATAAAGAAATCGTTAAATGAGTGGGCGAAAAGAGAAAAGGTTCAAGGAGAGAGAGGGTAGGTGGACAACAAGTAGGGCAAGAGAATAATTTAAACCACCAGTCAAGCAGAGATACTTTGAAATTTAAACGAAGGACGACCGGTACACTAGTACATAAAACGCGACCATACATAATCCAAAAAGCTAATGACACGCGGCTACACGACCGTGTCAGTGAGCGTTGTGTATAAATAGGGAGGTATGTTGTGTACATGGTTTCCAAGCCATAATTATATAGTACTAACATACATGGTTGACAAAATCCAATCGTATCAAAGATCTCAAAAGATAAGGTGCTGAAAATGGTGGTTTTTACACGGTCGAATTAACTGTGTACAATGACTAGGTTTATTTACACAGTGTATTATTACATGGTGGGTATTATCCAACGTTGTCCGTAACTGACAGTCATACATATTCTAATCAGTATGTATTTCTTATGTGAAAATATAGTAATTATCAAGAATACCAATGTCCCTTGAATTCATGTAAATAAGTGATGATATCACTGGACCCCTTGATGAAATAATACAAGTATGTTTACATATGATTAAAGAGTTAATCATAATTACTATTTAATAATGTATATAGTAACTAATAAATGGACTAAGCATAAGATTGCATAACCTTTGGAGAACAAAAATGACAGTAAATTGAACTACGTACATAGGGGTAAAACTGTCTATAAAGTTAAAAAATGTGAAGTTGTTGTGTTAAAATAAAAAATTATTGTGTTAATAGCAGCACCCAGTACCGACCCGAGAAGTGCAAGTGAATTAGTTAGCAAGAAAATTCTCAGAGACTGTTAAATTTTCATTGACTTGCAGCAATTGAAAGCAACATTATCACATCACCAGTGATTTCCTTGTTTGGCATTTTCTCTCGATTGAAAGTTCAGTTTCCATCTAATGTCAAACCTGTAAGGCCAATTTTCTACCTTCTGTCATTATTTTCAATGACAACGCACCTTATGCCAAAAATAAAAAATAATAAACAAAAGAAGTTCTTTGACTTTCATGTGCTGTCATTATTTTTCTATTGTTAGGTGTTACATTCTGTAAAATACAAATATGAAATTAAAAAGTGACAATAATATACGAACATTTTTCAGGAAAATATATAACGTTTAACTGAATAAATTTTACTAATCCGCAGTCACCAATAATTATAACTTCTAGAAAAGGTATTTGACTGTATACAACAGTAATCTGGATATTTAGAAATATTATTTCCAATCCATATAGTGATGTAATTAAATTATTCTAAATTACCAATATATTATTTAGTAATTTTAATAAGTTTGTTAAAATTTAATTTGGACTTATTTACAATATTCAATAATTTATAGGGGCAAAGTGTAAATATTAATAAAAAAAGAAGAAAAAAATGTCAACATATGACACTGAGGCCACGCGGCACACATGCGTAAAGATCCAATTTTACCCCCATTTCCACGTAAGCCTCTCAATTCTCAAAGCATTTTTCTTCACTTTTAGGATGAGATCAATGAAAAAAATAGAAACAAACAAATGAAACGAAACAAAAAAATAAGGAAGAAGAAAACGGAAACAGAGAAAGCAAGAAAGAAAGAGATATAAAATTTAGAGAAAAGAATGATAAAAGAAAGATTCGAAATATGTCTATTCGATATAACTACGAAAAAGACGAATGAGACGGGATTTTTCAAAGTAACAGATTCTTGCAAACTCAACTTCTTTTCATACGATATCAGGTTTATTGCACGGATACAAAGAGACCGTTCTGGATTGGATCTGACAGCATAATCACATAAAAAATGGGATTTTTGGTTGTTGAAACTGACATGATGTGGGAGATATTTCTAAAATATAGTTTGACATATTCTATCAGATAAATTTTGTAAGAAATATTGGAATGCATGTGGTTAATATGTAATGGTGTTATTGGTAATGCATATAAGATCCACTGCTATATGTTTTAATAAATATGAGGCTGTTATATTCAATTTGGAGGTGACATTAGAGTTATGAGAGCGAAATGATTAAATATTTCGGTCAATCTATTTGATTGTTTACATTTATTCTCTCACATATGCATATATGACTTTCTAATTTCAAACTTAATTGAAAATAAAAATGAAATTTTAAAAGTATGAGAACGTACCATATGATTTCAAAAATTCACTTTTGTATTATTATTATTATTATTATTATTATTATTATGAAGAGGGTTCAAATAGTTTTATTTTTTATACTTCCATCATATTTTCAATTTATAAACTTAAATAACTCAAGTTTTAAAATTTAAATTCAAAATAAACCATCAAATATGATATATATCATTTTATTAATGCCCTTTTAAAAAATTATGATATTTCAAATTTGTTTTGTTTGTTATCAAGATCTTGTAAATCATGTATCGATGTGGATAATTTCTAGACGTTATTTCTTAACTTATTGATTCACACGAAAAGAAAATCGAAATGTGATAATTTTTATGATAACATAGTGAAAAAGAAACATAGATTACATCTAACGGGATATTTTTTACGTTTATATTTTAAATTTTGAGTTGTTGATGTTTTCAAAAATGAAAGCATGATGGGGGTGTCAAAATTGGAGGCAACTGAACCCTCCTTTTTTATTATATTTTGATATTCAAAATTTTAATAATTTATATTTTTTAAATTTTAATATTCAAAATAAATTCTTAGTAATGATCGATATTTTTTGAAATAATTTCTAGCGTGTCCATGGAGACTTCCAAAATAGTCGAGTTTCTCATGAAAATACCATAATATTGAATATCCCCATAAAAAAATTAACTTTATTTTCTATATTTTCTTTTATTTAATTATTTTAAAAATCAAATTGACAAATATATTTTTTTATTTAAAAATCTATTTTACTTCACTCCTCACCTAACCACAGAGGTCTAATAATCACCAATGTCAAAAAAGGTGTGAATATCACATGTGTTCACATAGGTTTTGAGCGCTAAACACAGTCAATAGGGAAGGAATGCAGGAGATAATTGATTTCTATATATGCATATTTTTCCACTTATTTGATTTCTAAACCGTCACCCATAAACTACAATTGTGTGTGTGTGTGTGAGAGAGAGAGGATATATGAAGTTGACTGAGGAGAAATTTCTTACCAAGAGATATCCTTATCACATCAAAATTAACGTGAGCCATCTTCTAAAGAAAACAATAGATTGTTGATTTCAAACTTTCTTTCTAAAATTTAGAATAGAAATTTGATAGAGAAAGGATTTCTAAAGACCGAGTAAGTCTTCGCATTTCTCTATCAGAAGAGTTTAGTCGTTAAGACTGAATGAGTGTTGGTAAGAATGAGACTAAGTGGTAGATATATGTACACTGTGCAGCCCACTAAGGAGTGACCAATCAATTTGCAGTATTCCACAACATCAAAATTGACTTGTCACTTCTTAGTAGGCCCAACCATATACACCTTTCAGCATCAAAATTGACTTGTCACTCCTTAGTGGGCCCCACCATGTACATCTTTCAGCATCAAAATTGACTTGTCACCATGTATATGAGATTGTCTCTAGCTGAAGTGAGAGATTATTGGTGTTATGATCTAGAAGCCAATCAAATGATCATTGTTTTCTAAGTTTTGTTTATATAATTGGATGATTTATTTGTCATCTTATTTCTTGAGTATTTTATTATTTATAGATCATTCAGGTTGAGGACTTGGAATTGTAGAACTCTTTAAATGAGTTAATAAATACTCTAAAGCGTCTTTAATCTTGATAATTAATAAGGAACATTAATTATCAATGAAAGATTACCATTTAGATTAGATGATAATCATGTTCTGTAGATTAAATGACAACGAGTTGTCAGTCTAATCAAATGGATACCTGATGGAGATCATGAGATTGGACGTGATCTAAATGAAACATTTAATATGGATTGTGTTTTTGTTATTAATATTTTATTTGTATCTGGATTTATAAGATATGAGATGATTGTTTCTCTTGATTTAGTCTCCAGACATTATATTATATTATCCATCTAAAATGTTAAAATCCTAATATCTACCTTTTAACATTTCAATATTACTTACATATTTTTCAATTAAAATCTAAAAATATAAATCTAGAAATCCTATGATTTTGTTAGATGCAATTGAAAGCTTGAGTGTTGTGCAGCTCGATCTGGACCGTTCGATATGGTTTTAAAATTCATGGTGCAGGAATTTTTAATATCCGCCCTTTTAGAAATTGACTCATTTGAGCACTATATTGCACGCGTTGCGCGACAAAAGATCTGAGATTCAAGAATCCAAACAATCACAAGGACAATAATTCAAGGCAGAGCTGATGTATATATTGATTTCAATTAGTTTAATTAAATTAGTTAATCACAAGAAACCAAACGATCACATGAAGAGAATGGTTCAAGTCAGAGGTGATGTGCATATTGATTTTAATTTGTTTAATTATAATAGTTGACCACAAGATATTTAGATTGCGCACACGCAAGTGCTCATTTTTATGTATCTATTCGTTAGTTCAACTCAAATACAGTTCTCGAGGTGTACTAAATACATTTGTTTAATTAAGGCATATGTAGTAACAGAGATTTTTTGGATGCGGAAATAATTTTTCCCTTCTTACGAATTAATTAAGGCTTTTTCAATGCCAAAGCAAGAATCATTGAGTTAGTTATTTCTAGCTAGGTCCAATAAAAGCGTTGCCGCTATTTTAAAGGAGTAATACACATGTATTTTTGCATGTAACCGATGGTGTTTGTAATCAGGAGCAAAACGATAAATACTTGGTGATTAACACCGATTGTTTGGTTCAAGTCAACCGTTGGTGTAGATGGGCAACACTACAACATTGTTTAATTTTGTCTCACAGTTGGTTTTAAATGTGTCTTCAACATCAGTTAAGATAAACCAACTGTTGCCATTTCAGGTTCACATATACCAACTGTTGATCTATATAAGCCGTTGGTGTTGGATAGATAAACACCAACTCTTTACTGTATTGAGTTGATGGTAATATGTTGCATCTAAGACGCTAACCTAGGTCCAATATGCACCAATTGGTTATTAGATATGAATCGATGGTATTGTTCTAAATATACAAAAAAGGTGCGCCTTAGTTTCTATCCTGATAGGTACGAATTAGGATCGGCCACAAGTTTGCGGTTCTGTAGTAGTGCCACAGTGACGGTGAGGTGTGTATCATGTAACCATTGAGTTTGTTACTTCTAGCTAGGTCCATAAATGCGCTGCCGTTATTTTAAATAGTGTTCTAAATAGCGCGCCATAGCGGCACTATAGCATTTTTGGACCCTAGATGCGCTATTTGAGCTACGGACACTGTAGCGGTAATAGCGGCCCGCTATAGTGCATAGTATGTAGGGCAAATAGCGCGCGCTATGCAACATGAGTTGTTTTTTTTTTTCTTTTTAATTTATATGAGCTTTAAATAAATGCTCAGATTGGATTTTAACTATGATTTTTTTTTTTTTTTTGCAATTGACGTACTAAACTTTATATTAAACTATTAATGATTAAATGAAAGATCCATCAAATGAAATCAAATAAGAAAGCTACAGCGCACTATGCAACATGAGCTCTTTTTTTTTTCAATTTATATGGGCTTTAAATAAAGGCTCATATTGAATATATTAAGATATTTTTTTGAAGTAACAAAATGATACTTACTATATGGTAGTTTGAATATTTTAAATAGATTAAGATAGTTAATTATGCCATGATGTTTAGGTTATTTTGAAATTTAAATAGAAAAAAGATATATTATGTCATAATGCTAAATATATTTTGATTAGAAAAGTATCGATAGTTTATGATATTAGTATTACTATGGATATTTTGAGTCGCAATTTAGATTTTGTATTGGTTCAATATGAATATTATAATTTTTAATTAATTTGATGTTATTTATTGTTTTATGAGATTTAGATAATGTTAATATTTAGTACAAATATATGATATAATTTTTATAAAAATAAAAAAATGCTATGTAGTATAACTTTCGTTATAGCGACCCTATTTGCTATAGCTTTTTTTGTAGGCTTCCCGCTATGACGCGATAAACACTATTTAGAACCTTGATTTAAAATGACTAATACGCCTGTATCATAGTTGTGCAATTGTGTGATGCTTACAGATGCTACGTCTCTTTCTCATGTCTTGTTGAGTTATGAACCTTTTTATCATGTACATAAGATTAAACTAGAGGTGTATTTATGAAAATTAACAAAAAGAAAAAAAATATATTTTGCAACTGTATTTTTTCTCGTTTAGTAAATGTGAAACTTACTGTATACTACAATGCCATCTCCATCCCAGACATTAATTAGCAAATAAAAATAGATATAGTGTACAATAGCAATGCAATATTATCACTCCCACTACAACCTGTTGTTGATCAGTATATACTATATATAATACTGACCAACCAATTCAAACTCACAAAGTTCCTCCATACATAAATACTATTTTCGGAACAAACTCATAATTTCAAACAAAAATAACATAACTATTTTTAAGATCGGTAACACACCATACTTCAAGTATTTATTGGAATAGGCACTACACGAAGGGGAACCGCCATCTTAAGTGCACTCGTAAAGTTGTCCGACATATCTATATCTTTGTGTTCCATCCCATCTGGAAGCCTCCAATCAAATTCTGCAAGCATCAAGGCCAGTAGAAAAGGTAGTACCCTTGCAGCATATGGCAACCCGGGACAACTTTTCTTCCCGGATCCAAACGGGATGAACTCAAAATCTTTCCCATAAAAGCTGATTTGTTTCTCCAAAAATCTCTCTGGTCTAAACACATCCGGTTCATTCCAAAATTGTGGGTTCCGTCCAATAGCCCATGTGTTTACAAACACTGACGTTCCTTTCGGCACTCTATACCCACCGAGGTCCAATCCATCTTTCATGGCCTTGTGAAGGAGTATTGTCCCGGCTGGATGTAATCTCATTACCTCTTTAATTACTGCTTGGAGGTATGGAAGATTCATTATATCTGATTCCCTCAAAGAACGCGATGCAAAAGCGTTCCGCACTTCGGCTTGAGCTTTTGCCATGGCGACTGGGTCGCGAAGTAGTTCGCTCATTGCCCATTCAATTGTACTTGAGGTTGTTTCACTTGAAGCCCCTACAAGTTCCTGATGACGGAAATATTAACCTGTTATGAATGCATTTTGTATGGAAGTTTTTGCACAGAAAATGTAAATTGTCATGTTGTTGGCAATGTCAGTTATGGAACAACTGATACCAGATACTGCTATAGGACATGAGGGGTTCTGTCTTTTGCCTACATAAGTCTTGTTAGCATTCTAGTTCACGGAAAAAGTAGATCCATACTAACTTAATTATGCCATCTTATCTATTTGTCAAACTATGACTTTAAAATTAAAAAAAAAATTATTATATTTGTAACTAATTATTACTATTTTAATAAACAAATTAGAACTTCTAGCTTTCTGAGCATGCTGTGAAATATACCCAAAATGACATGCTGTTATTCTCTGAAATAAATTCACTCTGTGTTGAAACAAATGAGATAAATTACCTGAAGATGCAATACAATTTCTTGATAAGTTATCTTTGATTCTGCAAACATATCGAGCAAGGAATCTAAGAAATCACCATAGTATTTTCCATTGCTGGTCCTCCACTGTAAGCGAGCATCTATAATAATAGAAAAAATCCTATAAAATCGTCTATTGTGGCCTGTAGCATTATGCCGTCTACGTTGAAGATCAAGAAACCTTAGAAAAGGAAACAAATCAGAGACGTTAGGTTTTGCAATTTCGTTCAAGTTTTCCTTCAACAACTCAGTGAACTCTTGCCGTGACTCGGAGTTGATATCAAGCACATCTTGCGAGAATAGTACATTCGACATCATATTAAGCAGTCCGGCAAAAATTATCTCGCCAATACATATGGGAAAGCCTGCTTTTTTACGAAAAATGCTTATAATATCATGTGCCTTTTGTGCCCTAATCTCTTCAGTTTTCTTAAGGCTAGGTACCGAAAAGATATTCGTGGCCCAAATTGCACGATTGCGGCTCCATAGAGGAGACGTGGTAGGAAGAAAAAAGAGCCAATTTGCATCATGGTTGTTGCCAGCGCGTATTACGTCGGGCATTGGTCGGGCAGAGAAAAATTTATCCTTAGTTTGTAGGACTTCACGTGCAATCTCAGCTGAGGAGACAACAATGGTTGTGGTAAGACCAAGTTTGAGAGACATGATAGGGCCATAC
This sequence comes from Carex rostrata, assembly GCF_964058835.1. Lineage (NCBI taxonomy): Eukaryota > Viridiplantae > Streptophyta > Magnoliopsida > Poales > Cyperaceae > Carex > Carex rostrata. The sequence continues at coordinate 658,459 of NC_135951.1, forward strand.
ACCTTTGCGAGATGAGCGAATGAACGGTGTGGTTGGTCATCCAAGTCTAGTATGTTTCCGATTATTGGTAGTGGGGTGGGGCCTGGCGGCAGGGGAGAATTTTGTGATGATGAAAATAACTTAGAGATAGCAAAGAGAAGGGAGATGGTTAGTGCGATGAACAACAAACTAAGTAAGAGTTCCATTCTTTTTGAGATAGCTATGTGCACTGCTCTTGCATTTCCTCAACTTTCAGATAAATAAATAGAGGGAAGCTATAATTCCATGCATAACACATATTGGTCCCTACAATAGATCAATATTTGTTTTTTTTCTGAATTAATAGAGTGATATACAATGTGACTCATCCAGCTTTAATTTATGCAATTCCATCACTCTTAACAAGTTGACCAAAATATGTAACAAAATATGGTCCAGCAAAACCGATAAGTTGGCAACGGTAGCTCTACTGTCATGAATTTTGTATACAGTATTTTTGGTCTCTAAATTACGTATTTTCGTGTATATATAAAACATTTCAAAATTAAGCATTTTTAGTCTCTAAATATTATATTATATTATCCATCTAAATGTTAAAATTCTAATATCTAAATATTATATTATATTATCCATTAATCTAAAAATTATAAATCTAGAAATCCTATGAATTTGTTAGATGCAATTGAAAGCTTGAGTGCTGTGCAGCTCCGGACCGTTCGATGGTTTTAAAATTCATGGTGCACAAATTTTTAATATCTATTTTAGAAATTCAATCATATGTACATTATATTATTGCACGCATGTTGCGCGGCCATTTTTATTAATAACCCAAAAAAAAAAGTTTTTTACAAAAGTAACCTCAAAATCTGAGTTTTTCCAAATATAACCAAACCGCCAGGCATGCTGGCGGTCCAGTTCCATACCAGACCGCCAGGAACCTGGGCAGTCCAGTAGGGACCAGACCGCCAGCGTTCTGGGCGGTCCACCCTTTTTTTTTTTTTTTTTTTTAGAGATCTGATTTTTTTTCTTAATATTTTCATTTGTGAAGTTTTAGTGTTTTTTGCTTAGAGTATTTGCCAAAAAATAAAACATTTGATATATTTATAAGTGATGTCGTAACTCTTTATAACTTTCAATTGATTTGTCAGTTGGATATCACGAGTCTAAAGATAACACTAATTAAGGACTTGGTCTTGATTCACAACTTTTTTTTAAGAGAATAATTGGAGAGCGAGAGAGAGAATAATTGGATTTGTCAAATGAAGAGAATAATGGAAACCAAACAATCACATGAAGAGAATAATTCAAGGCAGATGTGATGTCTATATTGATTTTATATTGTTTAATTAAAATAGTTGACAAGAAGAAATTTTAGAATACGTTACACTGCTTTCAAATGTGACACATTTGGATCATGCATAAATTCAAGGCAGATGTCATGATCTGTATATATATTGATTTTAATTTGTTTAATTAAAATAGTTGACCAGAAGAAATTTTAGAATACGATACACTGATTTCAAATGTGTCTCATATATTTGGAGCATGCATAAATTCAAGGCAGATGAAGAGAATAAATCAAGGCAGATGTGATGTGTATATTGATTTTAATTTGTTTAATTCAAATAGTTGACCAGAAGAAATTTTAGAATACGATACATTGCTTTCAAATGTGTCTCATCATTTGGAGCATGCATAAATTCAAGGCAGATGTGATGTGTATATTGATTTTTAATTTGTTTAATTAAAATAGTTGACCAGAAGAAATTTTAGAATACGATACACTGTTTTTAAATGTGTCTCATTTGGAGCATGCATAAATTGACTTACTTCACCTACTTCATATGCAATGTTAGGTGTCGTGTGATAGGTAAATGAGTTTTTCTGCTAGTCTTCTGTATCTTTTGAAAGAGGTATTGTCCTAGAGCAAACGTTGACTCTATGATTTTGTTTATATAATGATTGAATAGTTCAATTTCTTCCTAGAGTTCAATATTACTTGATATTTCATTTAGGGTTGAGGACCCTGAGTTGTGAAACACTAATGAATAGAAGTAATGAACTCTAAATATCCCTAATGAAAGTAATTAGCAAGGGACATTAATTATGAATATGATTTTGTTAGTATTAAATGTTTGATAAGGTTTCACAAATCAAAACAGTAGAGTACCGGTTTAATCTCTTGAATGCATATAATAGTTATATGACATTGGATTAATCATACATGAACAACAAATGGATTCTGCGTTTGTGTCATTGATGTTTCATGTGGTGTCGTTTTCTCATCTCTGAGATGTCTAGCGTTTCATGCACGCGAAATATATGTTAGTAGTTGTTGACTTGTTGTCTAACACTCACCATAAAAGGGAGTCATTAGGATGTCACCTCTACGTGTATAGACTTGTTTTGTGAATCTCATGAATATCAAGAAAACTAATATCCCTCATATACATCTAGATGAATGATCAATGTGTGATGATATCTTATGGGCCCTTGATGGGATTCGATTATCTAGCATGCAGTGTGTTCAGTAGTTGATTGTAAGTTTAATTGATTTGGGAATCAAGAAACATAATTGACAAGATAGCAAGAAGGATACAATCATATCATTTATCATTATAGATATCAGGTGATATTGAATACGACACAAGCAGTGTTTTAATATACAGTCTATATTGAATAGCAATATTGTCTGGTTACTTATCATGTATCATTTGAGTAGTCCTTATGCGTTGCTAGCTGCCAAAGAGAAGGCAAAGAGAAGGGAGATGGTTAGTGTGTGAAAGCTTTACTAACATTTTGTATTAAATTTTTAAAAAAGTCTATACAGCGCCTCGTACCTAAATTTTAAAAAAATGATTATATATATATATATATATACTAGTATTATACCCGTGCGTTGTAACATGATATATTACAAGAAACAAATATATCAATGAAAATAATAATTATCTAAATATTAAGACACATGTTAATAGAAAATTTATATGATTCTGTATTTTTAATTAACTTTAATTGTGATCTCTGATAACAATTTGATGATGTGATGATTATTTATTTTTAAGTACCAATGATATCAAATAATAGCTCGATTCAAATCTAATATCAAATATCATACAACAATTCAATATCAAAATATAATATGATATAAAAAAACATAAATAAAAAGTGTTATCATGTGTATGTATATGATATATATATACACACATATTATAAGAGAAATATATATTCACACACACGTTCCAATTATATTATTCTTTGTTTCCAATTTATATTTTTCTTCTTCTTTGTTTCCAATTTATGATATATATATATACACAAACATTGATATATTCTATATTGAAAATATATTCTAAATTGCCCATACCAATATGTATAGAAATAAAGAAAGAGAAATAAGGAAATAAAAAAAATGATTTTCATTGTGATCCGTATAGAAACAAAGAAGTAAAGAAACAAAGAAATAAGAAAATGGAAGATGGAGTCTTCTCAATTCAAGAGGAGAAATATAGAAACAAATAAATTAGGAAACGGATAAATATATCGCTAAATTTCAGAATTTGTTCAATTTTAATTGTAATGTATCGTGTGGCAACACATGTGGTGAGTATGCTTTTAACTAAATTTAAACTTTTATACATAAAACATATGCATTGAATCAAAAGAAGACAAATTATGTAATTTGAGAGTTGAGATCAAATCCGAAGTTTCATCTGTCAATCGTAGCCGTTGGCAGATTAGACACCTAACGTCCTTAATAATAGAATGGATATATATATATATATATATAGGGTCCGGCTAATTTGCTGCTGGTAGCATTTTAGCCGGAGGTGCTGCCACCATTTTTTTTATTTTCTGTTGTCCAAACAACAAAACTAAACCGTTAGATGTTTAATCTATATTATAATCTACTTGGAGACCAAATTTTACATTTTTTGGAATTTTTTTTACTATTTATTAAGCTAGTTTGAAAACTGCTGATTTCAATGCTGCAGAAATTTACTGAAAACAGCGGTTTTCAAACTAGCTTAATAAATAGTAAAAAAATTCCAAAAATTGTAAAATTTGGTCTCCAAGTAGATTATAATATAGATTAAACATCTAACGGTTTAGATTTGTTGTTTGGACAACAGAAAATAAAAAAAATGGTGGCAGCACCTCCGGCTAAAATGCTGCCAGCAGCAAATTAGCCGAACCCTATATATATATATATATATATATATATATATATATACACACAGAGAGAGAGAGACAGATTATGGTAAGTTGTGAAGTAAAGCGACTATTTTACTTCACACATATTTTGTGTTTTTAAAGTTCAAAACGTCGATCCGAACCGCTCAACATGATCTCCATATTGAAATGTGCTTGGAGACCAAATTTTACATTTTTTGGAATTGTTTTACTATTTATTAAACTACTTTCAAAATCGCCGATCCAGTTGTTCAGAAATTTTTTACTTTTTACTGTTCATCAGGATTTTCAGATATCCAAAGTGGCTTAATAAATAGTAAAAAATTTCCAAAAAATGTAAAATTTAGTTTTCAAGCATATTTTATTATGAAGAACATGTTGGAAGGTTCGAATCGGCTATTTGAACTTCAAAATCGGCTATTTTCAAAATGGCTTAATAAATAGTAAAAAAATTCAGAAAAATGTAAAATTTGGTCTCCAAACACATATTAATATAGAGAACAAGATGAATGGTTTGGATCGATCATTTGGACTTTAAAAATGGAAAAATGACTTGGTTGTACAGGACCTCAGGAACAATCGATTGTATATTAGCCTACCTCTATATATATATATGATGATGATGATGATGAGGGTTCCACTACACCCTTCTTTTTGTGCTCCCAAGTGCACCTAAATTTGAACCTTCAGATTTATGTTTAGATCCGTGCAGATTACAGCTATAGATCAGCAAAAGATAAATCAAGTTGGCTCTCCAGTCCAGCAGTTCTCCTCTTTCAAACATTTCAAATTTAAGTATTTTAGTCTCTAAATATTATATTATATTATCTATCTAAAATGTTAAAATTCTAATTAATATGCGTTGCTAGCTTCCAAAGAGAAGGCAAAGAAAAGGGAAAAAGAATAGTGAGGTGATGAAAATAACGTAGAGATGGCAAAGAGAAGGGAGATGGTTAGTGTGAAAGCTTTACTAACATTTTGTATTAAAAAAAAGTCTATACAGCGCCTCCTACCTAAATTAAAAAAATACTAATTATTATATACGTATAGAGAGAGAGAGTAATTCTAGGTTCTTAAGTTCACCAAGGGGTGTGATGTGCTCACTAAGAGAGTTTGGTAAACACAACTCCAAAAGTATATCTAATCGGCCTCAAACGACGAATACAAACTGTTAAAATCCATGTACTTCATGAGTGATACATGTACATACAAAATTTTGAAAAATTTGAATTTATGTGCTACAAGGTTAAGCGGTCAAAGAAATGATGAAAAATAAATATATAAAACAACTTATTAAAGGTTCATTTCTTTGTATTTCTTTGACCGCTCGACCTTGTAGCAAATGAATTCAAAATTTTCAAAAGTTTACATGTACGTGCATCACTCAAGAAATACATAAATTTGAACGGTTTGGATTTGTCGTTTGAAACCGACCCGATATACTTTTGAAGTTGTGCTCACCAAACCCTTTTGGTGAGCACATCACACCCTACTTTTGCTCATATATATATATATATATATATATATATATATAGAGGAGGGATCAAGTTACAATAATTTTTGAGTTACAACAAGTTACCACAACTATTTTCTACATTTTCAAAGTCCAAATCGTCGATCCAAACCGTTCAACATGATCTCCACAATAAAATGTGCTTGGATACCAAATTTTACATTTTTTGAATTTTTTTTACTATTTATTAAGATGGGTACAAATTCAATGGTCTGAATTTGACTAGTATTTGTACCCATCTTAATAAATAGTAAAAAATTTTCAAAAAATATAAAATTTGGTCTCCAAGCACATTATATTGTAGAGATCACATCTAACAGTTTGGATCGACGATTTGGACTTTGAAAATTTTAAAAATGATTGTTATAACTCAAAAATTGTTGTAACTTGATCCCTCCTCATATATATATATATATATATATATATATATATATATAAGTGTTTCAAACATTTCAAAATTAAGTATTTTAGTCTCTAAATATTATATTATATTATCCATTTAAAATATTAAAATTATAATATATATCTACTTTTTTACAATTCAATATCACTTACATATTTGTCCATTAAAATCTAAAAATATTAAAATATAAATCTAGAAACCCAATGATTTTGATAGATGCAATGGAAAGCTTGTGTTGTGCAGCTCCGGTCCGTTCGATGGTTTTAAAATTCATGGTGCACAAATTTTTTAGAGTAATGATTATATCCCTCGCTATTTGGCCCCCTATTAGTCCTCCTAACGGTCTAACTGATTTCTCCAACTATGGAGAATGAAAGAGGGTCCAGTTCACAGTATTTACGAACAGATTTATTTTCTAACAAACTTACAAAATAAGTATCTCCTCCGCCTCTTCTCTTTCTCAGTGTGGTGCACCATCGAGATCCGGCGAGGGGATCGTGGTACACCGTTGAGATCCGACGAGGAGTTCCGGTGTGATCCGGCACAATCTTACCTCGTCTCCGATGAGATTCGTCGGAAGAGCGTGGTGCACCGTTAGAGGGAGTCCATGCTAACCCAATGAAGATTGTCAGAGTGCAACATATGAATACTTCATTAGTTAGATATTAATACTTCATGTTGTTAACATATGAATACTTCATTTGTTAGATATGAATACTTCATTTGTTAGATATAAATACTGCATATATAAATTAATTAGATATGAATACTTCATTTGTTCGAATGAATACTTTATACCTTCAAATATGAATAGTGACCGTGTCAGGTGTGAATACTTACTATAAAAAAATATTTTTTAAGTGAATTGAAAAGGTGTCTTGAAAGAGATGTGAATACTTACTATAAAAAAAATACTTACTATAAAAACAACTTACTATAAATTACTTCATGCATGTATGAATACTTCATTAGTTATATATGAATACTTAATAATTAGTATATAGATTCGCTGTAGTGGTGTCCAATCTTGGCAAATGTCGCTTTCAGACGGTTGCAGTCCCCAATCCAGACTATCAGACGTCGTCAGCGGTTCTCCTGATCATTACTGGTCCCCTCCAGTTTGTGTTTACATATAACGAATATTATAGATAATAAGTAATAGTACTTAAATTCGTAGGCATGAATACTATACGTTTTAACGATAAATAAAATCGTATTAACCCTTACTCATTGGTGGTAGTTACCACGTGCGCGTCAATTAGTGGTTCCCCGTTATACTTTTTTTGTCTTTTAGCACAGAGACAGATAGAGAACGAAATGGGAAGTAATGTTAGTCGTTCCCAATTTTTTAATATCCCTTTTAGAAATTCACTAATTTGTACACTATATTCCACACGTGTTGCGTGACAAAAGATTCGAGATTCAAAAAACCAAACAATCACATGAAGAGAATAATTCAAGGCAGAGGTGATGTGTACAATTATTTTAATTTGTTTAATTAAAATACTTGACCACTAGATATTTAGATTATCGCGCAGAACCAACTGCTGATTTGTATGTATTCATTTGGTCAACTAAAATACAGTTCTCGAGGGGTACTGAATGCATTAGTTGAAGGCATCTATCGTGGTTTACTCAATTCATTTGTTTAATGCAGTTGAATACCGAGTTCAGATCGCATATCTTCACGCTATCAAACTGTTCACATGTAATAACAGAGATTTTTGGAATGCGGATATAATTTTCCTCTTCTTACCAATCAATTATTAAGATATTTATAGGAATATACAGCGTTGACGTAAATCACATAAGATCAAAATAAATTAGCAAAGAATTAAGGCAGAAGATTGTGGAAGATTTGGTTACCTTCAAAATAATATTTAAACAATTTTATATTAAGAAAATAATGTGGAGATGGAAATATGTATGTGTTAAGAAATATTCAATTAAGACATGATTGATTAGTAATCATATTATATATGAGGGGGCACTTTTCATAGAAATGATAAACGAAAATACTATAATTCTATTCTGAATTAATAAAACAAAGGGATGGAATGGAGCTTCATGGGAGTGATTGTGCTCGCATTATCTGTTATACTATCTTAATAATTTTGACATAGTATCAGAACAAGGTTGTTTGGTAATATATCTAGAGAAATTGTTATCATTCTTATTTTTAATTTCAATTTCTTGTACTATATTGATCTAAGAAACTATCCATACTCAATAAAACAATATATGAATCCATGAGACCATATGGTGGCTATGCAAAATTGTTAGAGAAACTCGAACAACTTACTCAAGTAATAACTCTCCAACAAACGCAAATAGTGGCTAAGTAAAATTGCTGCCTTTACCAAACCCTCAACCAGCGGCACACCATGTTGTCATAACCACTAGCGGATGTACATAGAGATTGGGGTAGGCAAGTGTCTACTCCTGAATTTGACTTTTTTATTTTGATTCAGTACTAATTGTGTCACACCCCAGATTTTTACCATCTGGAGCGTGATTATATAAGCATCTTCGCATCTTTTCTTATCCCGTCAACCTACGTCACCAAGAGAAATGAAAACAAAATAACAAAACGGAGTCAGCTACAAAGCTCAGTAACCAGTTATTTATTGGCTTAATTTACTAACCATTCGAATAGACCGGATTAATCCACACAAATACACATCAAATTATGCACGCATATTTAACCAGGAATAGCACGTCGGTCTAGGTTATCCATATAACCAGTCACATCATATTCACATAGTTGGAATCCCATCACATAGGCAATTCCCAACTCTCACAACACACAATTCTTTAAAACGCCAATCCAATGGGAAATCCATCCAATATTGGAAGGCCGCCAACCCACTGGGAAGCCCAACCAACAGTGGGAGACTACAATCACATATCAAATTCCAACCTCAGACCCCTTATCCTGTTAAATATGACATCATAATCCAATATGCAATACCAATATCCAAATCAACCATACAAAACGAAAACACATATTATAGAGAAGTCCGATTACCTGATAGCGAGACATTCAAAATTTCAAATTGACTTGCAATGAAGTCAGAATCACTGTGATGTAGGCAGAATTCGAATCGGAGATTGAAGTCGAATAGCAAAATAATTGTCACGGAAAGCATTCTTTATTTCTTTCTCTTTGCCATACCTTTTTCTCTCTTTAATAATTAGAAGATTTTGGAATGTAGGCAGATATCTTAATAAATGGAGATGAGTAGTTACTTTGTAAAATGGAATGAGTTGTAAGAATCATTTTTCTTTCTGTGCGTGGAAGTCTGAGAGAGAAAAGAATTAATTTGATACCATGAAGAGTACAAGTATTTATTGTAAGAAAATATGATTCGGTGACCCAAAATAAAATATTAACGGGTTGTTTTAATAAAGTAAATTAAATGGCCTGCTTAATTAAAAGGCGCATATTATCCAAAGGTTCATGCATGATGACTTTGATTAAAGGATGCGTTGATTAAAAGGCAGATGTTTGGTGCGCTATAGGGGTGTCAATGGTACCTTTTTAGCCGTTTATCCGACCCGTATCGTATTCGATAAGGCGGGTATGGGTAAGGTTTTTTTTTCGTTAGCTTATTGGGTATGGGTATGGGTAAGAATTTTTTTTCGTTAAATAAATGGGAAAGGGTATGGGTAATTACTATTTCGTACCCGTTACCCTATAGGGTAATTATAAAATCCAAATATATATTCAATTGAATTTTCAACTCACTTAAATGTATATTTAATTCAATTTCTAACCCACTTAAATGTATATTCGTGTTTTTGAATTTTTATTCTTTATAAAAAAATAATTTAGTTGGAATTGATTGCACATTTATTTTATTTTTTATTAGAAATGCAATTATATATGTGTTAAAATGAATGAGTTTTTGATGTTTAATTTGTAAAATATAATAAAACTAATTATTATACTAGTATTATCCGTTATTCACCCGCTACCGTTTCGTTACCTGATAATATTAACGGGTAAGGGTAGGGTAGGGTAAGATCAATTTTTAATGGGTATGGGTAGGGTATGGATAAGGTCAATTTTAATGGGTATGGGTATGAAAATGTCTCCACCCGACCCGTACCGTACCCATTGACACCCCTAGTGCGCTATTAGTGGTCATAATGATTGTGTGTAAGTAGTTGAACACGATAACGTCTATTTACATTTATAAGTAAATAATTAACGGAAAAAGATAGAGATAAATCAAAGAGATGCCAATCTATTTACAGCTTGCATACGAAGGGATGCAATATCAAAATAACTGATAAAATTTTAATGAAACGGTGTTATTCAAAAGGATCGATTATAAATTTGATAACAGAAAAAAAAATCAGAAATAAAAGTAATAAAAGTATATATATGATTGGTAATAATTATTAAACTAATGTTCATTGACAAAAAGTTTCTCAACATAAATAATCACAATTATTATGAATATATTCAAGGTAAATTTTTAAAAGAAAATATTAAATTTTTTGGGATGTTACAAATTGTTCAATGTATCTACTCCTGGTTCGATGTAGTGTCTACCTCTGGTCCGAATTAGTTCAATTCTTCAACCCATTTCCTTTTGAGTTTTGGTTAATTCTGTGTATTTCATTTTTTTCGGATCAATAATACTCTATTTCGTAAATAGAATGAAAGAGAATAAGAGAACAAGAAATGTCTGACGGTGGGGTCTATTATTATCATTCTAAGGAGATGGGCGGCCGAACTTTTTGTGTCTTTTATTATTCATTACTTATATTTCGGTTAAATTTTGTATCTAAGTTTTGACTTGGATTTGCTAATTGACTAAGAACAGTCTCACTTTGAATTGTGCTAAACAAATTTTTAATTAACTTCAGAAAAATATTTCAATGCTGTGTCAATATATTTTATGATTAGAACAGATTTTATAATAAACATAATTATATAGATTGAGTTGCAATTGTGTATCTGACAAGTTAATGGGTTTGAATCTGATTAGCTTTTTGAATCCGATTATGACTCATAACTGATGGGTCAATTGACGTAAAGATGGACGGCACCAACTATATGTAAAGATGGATGGCATCTCTTGGGGGTTCCTGCACCTCAGGAGGCGATACATCTTAGATTATGAAAGTGGGAAGTAGAAGATGTAGTTGTCAAATGATGGCTCATAAACTCCCTTGAGTCACGATTGCGAAGAAAATACATTTTATAACACATGACAAACCTAAAATATCTAAGATCTACCCAATGCCAACTCAAACAAAACATATGATGTGTCTTTTACCATCGATTGAGGAATCCAACAGATGGTGTTAAGAACCTTTAATTGCCATCGGATGAAAAATGCAGGAGATGGCATTGAATGCCCAATGCCATCTGTCAGGTGGTTTTAAACGATGGTGTTGGTGCTCAACGTTATCGGTTCTAAACTGATGGTATAGTTGTATATTTTAATTATCAGAGCGATATATAGCTATCGGTTTGGAAACCAACGACAAATTTAGGTTTCTACTGACGACAAAGTGTATTTTTATGTATTTGATTGAATCCGTTATTAAAAAAAAAAAGTGATTTGAGATTTATCTCTTGGCTGATTCCACTCTTCGTTAAAACAGATTGAATTAATAATTAATAAAGAAGATGATAGGATGCACTTTTATCAGTTAAAGAAATTAGAGTTAAACAAAAAAAAATTAGAAAATTTGACCAAAATAACAAGATTTGTTATTAAAAATTTACACTATCAGCAGCTTAAATTTACAACAGGGTTCAAATGCCATTATTTTTTGGGAAATTTTTTTTTATGCCACTCCAAAACATGAAAATTAGAAAATTGCCACCCTAAAACATGAAATTAGGAAATTGCCACTTCAAAGTCATCAAATTTATAAAATTGCCACAATTATACATTTGATCTACAAATTTAATTAAAATTAATCTGAAAAATAGTGTATAAAAATCGTATTTTAGTATTTCCAATAATACCCTTCAATTGAAGGGATCAAATTCCACCAGTACTTCATCTCTTTCACCCTTCCCTTCCAGTACTTCTTCTCTTTAACATTCGGCAACCAAGTTTCTTTTTCTTTTTCTTTTCTAATATTTCGAGTCACCATGAAACCAAGAAAAAGAGAAAGAGGAAGAAGAGAAGATGATGTCATCTCCGACGGAGGTGGTTGCTCCACTCCACCTCCACCGGCGCTGAGGCCTCCTACTGACGTAATTTGCCAGGTGTTCTCCCAGCTGGACAGCGTTGACCTCCTCACTTGTTCCCTCGTTTGCAAGTAACTACTCCCTTCCTCAATTTAATTAATTAATTAATTGGATGATTTTGGGAAATGAAAATGAATTCAAATAGGATACTGGTTAGTTGTTGGTGCCTCGTACCATTGACAGTTTTACTGGTACATAAAGGCTATATGTATCCAAGTAACATAATTTATTTATAATTTTTTACCAGAAAATGTTTCCTTGCATTTGGACAGGGCAGCTAGATTAGATTATACATCTGGATATGATTGATGGTGTCATTTGATTGATTTCAGGCAATGGTACAGAGATTCGTTGGAGCTGAGAGAGGGATGGAAGAGTGAATACAAGGAAGCATCAGCTTTGTTTTGTTTGGGTATCAAACGTGACGTGCATCCCCCTTCCTCTACTTGTTCTATCAGAGGCTTGCATTGTTGGTGCCCTTAATTTAATTTACGTACCGTCTTTGCAAGGGAAATTTTAATCTTAAAAAATTAATGTTGTATGCTACTTTTATTATTGATATGAGAAGGTCTGAGATAAGACCAGTGGCTTAGTTTGCCATGGGTGGTAAATTCCTGCTATAGTTTTTGCTTATTTTCCATTATTATTTTTATTAACCAGGGTGATCACAATAAAATGTTTTAACAATTTAACAGCTTTTTATGGAACAGGTTAAAAGAATTCCTAAACTAAATAATTAATTTATTGGTATAATGGATTAATTGGCCATTAACATTTATACAAGTATTAGCACTTCTAAGTAACAATGATATCCAATAATTAACCCATTGGTGGTTGAAATTTTTTACTTAACAATACTTCTTCCATAAATTTCCAATTCACTTTATCATAGTTTTTTCCTGATACCACTAATTGGTTGCTTGATACCACTAATTCCCTGCAGAACTTACGGTTCTAGAAAAGAATAATAACTAGATATATGATTTTTAAAAGTATTCTAGAAATATATGCACCAAATTGAACTTTGACAGAAATATATGCACTGGAAATTCAAGTTGCAACATATATGCACCAAATTGAACTTTGACAGAAATATATGCACTGTAAATGCAAATGCAAATGCAAATTGAACTTTGACAGAAATTCAAGTCCCAGCTGCATCTAGCGCCATATATGCACCAAATTTCCAGGTTCAGCTAGTGAGGTTTCAGCTTTTGGTTTTAGAGAGAAGATTTATTTCGGTTTTTGGTTTTGGCGTAGGAGGAGGAATGGAGTTTAGGGTTCCCGTGAGGTGAGGCACTACTGTATAGCAATTGGAGGTGATATGAATTCGATTCCAAATAGAACCAGGCCTCCGCCTTAAAATCTTAGGCGTGATATGAATTCGATTCGAAATAGAAATATCAGAGATGAATTCAAGGGTATTTTAGTCCACATGTAAATTTATTGTATTTACAGATTAATTTTAATTAAATTTGTAGATTAAATGTATAATTGTGGCAATTTGATAAATTTGATGACTTTAGAGTGGCAATTTTCTAATTTCATGTTTTTGGGTGGCAATTTTCTAATTTTCATGTTTTGGAGTGGCATAAAAACAATTTTCCCTTTTTTTTTTTGCATGTCTCTATTATATAATTTTTTCATAACAAAATTCAAAAATTAATATGTCAAAATAAATTTATTATGGATAATCTATATTAATTTTTCTACACACTAAAACTTATCATTTATTAATTTTGGTTTAATATGAATCAATAAGTTGGAAAATCAATGTCGTTTTATCCACTTATTTTATTTTTGCAAGTTCCTGATACGGTGCATAATTTTTTAGATCAACTGATTTTTTACTTATCTAAAAAAATAGTAAATTTTTTTCAAAAAATGTAAAATTTGGTCTCCAAACACATATTAATATAGAGAACAAGATGAACGGTTCGGATCGACCGTTTGGATTTTGAAAACTTGAATATTGAGCCGTAACACCGTAGCCTTCTATGCAACCCATAGCACCTTAGCCTTACCCGAAATTATTTTACACTATAAATGAGATCACTAAACTTTATACGACAAATTCTTTTGTTTTATTGAACCTTGGTTTTAATATCTAATTTTAACTAATAAGTTTTGGATGTTTGTGTAAACCTATCCGTTTTTTTTAAATGAAAAATGAATTATGTAAGTGACCTGTTCCAAATCACGGGAACTATAAATCTTATCATTTACTTGAAGGGACCTTCAAGCTCTACCACAGCCTGTTTATTTTCTCTTTCCCCCCAATTGTTTTATTTTTTTCTCATTTTTCAACCGAGTGCCCCTTTTATTATTTCCTTCATGACCTTTCTCATTGGAGTCCATATCCTCTCAGGTAACAAAATATTTCAGTTTAGATCAAGACCGTTCGATCAGAATATTCCGAGCTCAAGCAGTCCTTTTTCTAGGGGTGAAAACGATTCCGAGCTCAAGGATATCCGTGTATGTTTTCTTTTTTCGAATACTGATAAGATATTAGAAGGATACATACATATTGAATATCGGATACTTGTAGATATATACAAATATTTTCATAATATATATTAAACTATATGGTGTATATATATATTATTCAAATACGGATAATTAAAATTCAAAACCATATCCGTACCATACAAATATCAGATATTTGTATCTAATTTTTGAATACGGATCTGGAATCGGTCAGATAATATCCAATCCGTTTCCAGCCCTACATTTTTCCCTCGTTTTTTGTTTTTTTATTTTTATTTTGTCCAAAACCCCCTAATTTTTAGTAGGCCTGGCCGAGCTATCTATTTCTTCTTTTTGTTCTGCATTTCGGATGTGTTAATGGATGCATCCATTTTCAGACCTTTTTTTTTCTAATTCTCCCTTCGCTCCTCTCCATTTTAGCTATCCTTTATACGCCTCCATTTTTTTAATTTTTTTTGCATTTTTGCATTTGCTTTTCAAATATTGATTTCACTCATTTTCTTTACTTTTTACATTTTTTTTCAAATATCTCCACAAACAAATTAACTTTACGAATTCCAACAATTTCTTGAGTAGTATTAGAATCATTATGTTTGATTTTTTTTTTTGTAACATGAAATAGTGGTTCTTAATTAAGCATGATAGTTCTGTGTTAATGTGTCCGTAGGTTGCTCAGCAAAATAAGAGTCTATACAAAAATAAATTAAATAAACTGAAATAAAAATTAGGGTATCATGTCAAGATTATATATGGAAGCAATCTGTAAAGGGAGTTACTGGAAGAGAACTAGAAGATAATATTGACTTTCTAATATCTTACATAATATTAGTTAACTCTAAATGAATAATTCCAGAAAGCTTCTCTGAAATTTCTAGAATTAGATTTATGATAATATGAGTAATTATTTTACAACGTCTTTAGGCTCTTCCATTGGTACCTCATCCTATATTACATAGAAAAATAATATTCAAGTTAGTACAAATATGTAAACCCCATATGTAAACCCAATATGTAATCATATATCCACCTTAAAATAGTGGAATTAGTACTAAATACTCAGTTTATGAGCCCTAGAGCTAAGTAATTGACACATTTCATCCATTGTTAATTGTTTGTCAATTCACATGTTTCCTTCTTTAGCAAATCATTTTTTCAGTTTTTGTATGTTCAAGTTTGATACCTATCTTTCTTATCCAGTACACTAAAGTATCTTTTGCAACGAAAATTATATTTGTAAATTTCTATAACTCACCTTTGCTTTCGGAGAATTGTTTTTCTCATTTAGCTTAGGACGATCATCTAACAACCCAAGGTGGCGGAGCACCTCTACTTGCGAATACCTGGCTCGATATAATACTGAAATTAAAAAAAAAAAAGATAGATATGTTAGTCATGGTATTTTTTGTCAATAATAATACTAATACTAATACTAATATGTCCTTTGTACCATGATACGATCTTCAATCTGGAAGAATAAAATAATATAACACTAAATGCCTGCACATTGTTTCTAATAAAACACATAATAACCGACATAATTAATTTTTACTACATTGAAAATCAGAACCCAAAATTATTACATTGGCACTTATATCAAACCTTAAAATTAACTATAAAAAATCAAAATTCAGACATAGTGATAATTGAAACATAAATCAGCATAAACTAATATAGGGATAACATAAATATAAAAACGAATTTAACCTTGTCCTTCAAGCCAGCGGTTTTTCCTCCACCTCTGATGTGGTGATGAATTGTAAATCCAAATTCTAAAAAAAATAAGATATATTATTATATTACGTACGCATAAAAATAAATTTGTGCAAAAAAAGTCAAGATTATTGGTGCATATTGAAATCAGAGTGGATGATTTCTTTATGGAAATATATAATAGTATTTTATCCCTAATTAAGATTTGTTTTTCAAGGTAAATTCTTTATCTTCTTTCCAATGACAGATTGTATGACAATCAATTGGAAATAACTAATACCATAACATCACCATATATGTAGATGGCATGAATTTAATTGCCAATGTTAGGTGGCATTTTTTTTTATATAATAGTGGAACTTATCTTTTACTATTTATCATTTATCAAAGTCCGAATGGAAAACTTTATATTTTCTACTATGATACTCTCTTTTTTTTTTCTGAAAATGAGGATATATACAGATATCGATGCAAATGAAATAATAGAAACTAATAATAAGGAAGAAATATTGAGAGGACTTCGTTCTAGAATTAAAATTCACAAAGATTTTTATTATTTATTTACTCTCTTTCTGTGAAAAAATATAGAGATTTTAAATTGGAGAGAGCTGTAGCAGATTGTTCAGAAGGCAATACAAAATTACAAACAAATCCATGACTTTACTCCCTAATAAAGATTGCTTTTAAATTAATTTGGAAAATTTTCTCTTCATGCCATTTACTTTTTCTTTGTTTTTTGTAAATTTTCATCTGATTTCATAGCTCTTGAGTAAGTTTTCTTTTAATTTACTTTTTACTTATTTAGTTTCAACAATTTCAGAACTTTTGTCATTTATTTCTTATTGAATAAAATTTAAATATAGGGGTTCAATTTCCTAACAATAATAAAAGTATAGATTTAATAACAAAAAGTAACCTTGTGCATCGATCAACAAATGATACGTAACATTGACAAAATAGGAGAAAAAAAATTGTGTTATGTTAATAAAAAAATATAAGAACTTACTGATAAAACAGTGGCCGATACCAACAGAATCACAGCTTCCAATGCTTATATGATCTAATGAATTTCGTATTCTCTAGATTGCTTGGATGTATGTGTTGGTGTTTGTGTGCCCTTCTGTTATGTGTATGTGTTGGAGGGGAGTGGTGAGAAGCTCAGGAGGGTTGTTGTTTTAGAGTGTCCTTCAGAATGGTTTTATTAAAGGAATTAAGGGGAGAGAAGCATAGCGGAGGCGTGATCAGACTTGATGAGTAGGTTTATTTGCGTCGTGATCGGACAAAATTGAGAGGAAGAAGAGAAAGGAAGTGAGCTTGTCATATAAATTCAGTGAGTTTTTGTTGCCTCCATCTGTAAATGAGGGGAATTTTACGGTGTCTCCTTCCCTTCTTCTCTCTTTTCATTATACAGAATGTTCTGAAACATGGCCTTAATATAGAAACCGCCGTAATTTGATCTCTATATCAAAACCCTAAATTTTTAGGGTTTTATGAGGACTATCATACAAGATAATGATGGGTGAGATGCTCATTAAAGAATGGACGGCTCAGATTTTCCAAAAATACTTTAAGAATAAAGGCATATTCCAAAAATACTTTAAGATGATTTTTTTTTGTCTGCACAATTTGTTTTTTTTTTTAAATATGTAACAATAATATCAAATTCTGTTAAATATATATATTCATACTAAGCAATGGTTAGATAAATAATCGTACATATCAAACTCCAAAAAATAATTATTGTGCATTGACCCATCAAATTCTAACATTTTGTTTGATCAATTCTTGTACTATTTATTATTTAATTATATTAGTCGCATATTAAATTCAACACAGAAGTACTTCATCTATTTATCTAAAATTGTACCTGCATAGAAACATTAACTAAAATACCTAAAAGTGCAGAAAATAGAACAAAGACACGAGGAATACGTAAACTTTGCATCCGGAAACATATGACGCAATTACAAGGTTAGCACTTGTATAGTTGTATTCACATATTTACCAAGTCATCTATTTTACTCACCCCTTTCACGGTGAAAATTAGTAAGTTTCAACAGAGGAAAATTTTTCCAAATTAAGAAAAGGATATGTTGGGCCGGTGCCTGTCACAAAATAAGAAAAGGATGCATGATTCCAGTTTCTCTACAATCTGGAGATTGCCAAATTAAGCACTTCTCACAGGCTGGGCCTGGCCTTAGACCCGAGAACAAAATAGGGCAGGCCTGTTTTGAATAATTTCCAAACATGTAAGCTCTTTGGATATATTTCCATCTATATATTTGCAACAAAAAAGAAGCCCAAAACGAATATATAGGAAATTTCTTATGTACAAATGTATCGGATGAAAGTGCTTGCTTCAATAGAAATTAAAGAAGCCCAAGAGGAGATGCTTTTTATTTTTTTTCTACACCGTGCTGAATTTTTGTGCAATTTTAGCACCTCCATTTTTTGTGCTCGCTTGAATAGAGAAGAGGCTCAAAAAATGAATTGTATTTCTGATTCATATATAGCATCTCTCTCAACAGAGTACTATTAGATATACGAGGGTTGAAACAACCTCCATTTTTTGTTGCCTACATTTTTTACAAGTTAATAACTGCACATGTACCACTAAAATATCAAAAGAAAACAATTAGATTTGATCCATATTATTTTCTCTATGCACATACAAAAATATTACAAGATTTTGACTTTGTTACCCATTATAGACAATTTGTTAGAGCGCTGGAACCAAGGTTTTTTTTCTTATTTTTTTGAGTAAAGGTTGGAGGTTAAGCCACTCAACTATTTAATACTTTTGTTATTATAACAAATGTTTTCCCCCATCCGGATTTCGAATTCATGACCTCTCACATAGAGAACATGTGTCTTTCTCACTACACCAAAGACTAGTTCTCTGGAACCAAGGTTTTGAGTGCTAAACACAGCCAAGAGGGAAGGAATGCTGGAGATATCCCTGTGACTTGTTTTACTAAGAGCAGCTTCATCCACATCAAGAGTTTGCAAAAATACATTGAGATGGATAAATTTGCAAATTAAATGTTAATGCTTTTTTTCACAATTTCTGGATCAAAAGAAGTCCTGGCTACCATTCCTGTCAAGATGGAAAAAATTTCCAGAATAACTAGTGTATGTTTTCTTTAGAAGAAATCTCACATTAATTGTGATGTGATAAACACATCTCTTGGTAAAAAAAAATAAAAAATTTGCCATTAGTCCTTGCAGTTTAAGCTTGTTTTTCAATTATCTGTCTGGTTTTTGTTATTATTCAGGGTCTGTTTTTGCCACTTATAGCCAACTTCATATATGCATATTTTTCCACTTATTTGATTTTAAACCGTCACCCATAAACTACAATTGTATGTGTGTGTGTTTTTGTTTGTCAGTGTGTGTGAGTGAGAGAGAGAAATAGGATATATGGAGTTGGCTATAAGTGTCAAAAACAGACCCTATATAGGAAAAACCAAATAGACAACTGAAACAAGCTTAAAATGAAACGACTGAGGAGAAATTTCTTACCAAGAGATATCATTATCACATCACACTTAACGTGAGGCTTCTTCTAAAGAAAACATAGATTGTTGATTTTCAAACTTTTTTCTGAAATTTAGAATAGAAATTTGATAGAGAAATGATTTCTAAAGACCGATAAGTCTTCGTATTTCTCTATCAGAAGAGTCTAGTCGTTAAGACTGAGTGCGTGTTGGAGATGCAAGTTATGGGTAAGAATGAGATAAGTGGTGGATATGTGTTCACGGTGCAGCCCACTAAGGAGTGACCAATCAATTTGCAGCATCCCACAACATCAAAATTGACTTGTCACTTCTTAGTGGGCCCATCCATATACATCTTTCAGCATCAAAATTGACTTGTTACTCCTTAGTAGGCCCCACCATGTACATCTATCAGTATCAAAATTGACTTGTCGCTCCTTACTACTTAGATCGATCCACAAGTGGCTCAGCTGAGATGGAATTCGTATCCTCTGCGTTAACTTAAAAATGAATCATTTCAGTTAATGTATCTGGACCGTCCGATTAGCTTTAAAATTCGTGCCAATTAGAACCGATCTAATATTGAAGACCCCGTATGTTATAGGTGGGAGCCGGATGGAGTCTGTTTACAATCAGACGACTGAGATGCATTAACTCAAAAGATGCTCTTTTGAGTTAATACAAACGATGCGGACTTGCTGAGATGGTGGGGCGCACTACGGACGTAACGCATCCTTTAAAAAAAATAATAAAGAAGTGGCATTCAAGTTAAGGAATATATGTCCAGCAAAATTATAGGAATATGGCATATAAGAAATACAGAGCTCTTTATAAAAATATAGAATATCTTTTAATAATTTCCAACTAATAATGATGTTATACGAAGTGAAGAA
The DNA here is from genome assembly GCF_964058835.1 of Carex rostrata. Classification (NCBI taxonomy): domain Eukaryota; kingdom Viridiplantae; phylum Streptophyta; class Magnoliopsida; order Poales; family Cyperaceae; genus Carex; species Carex rostrata. Next base: position 679,355 of record NC_135951.1, read on the forward strand.
TTTTGGACAATTTTGTTTAATGTTAGATACTTGTTTGGCAGAAAGGGAAGTAGCACAGTTCGCTAGAAAAAAAGTTCTACGAACGGTGGTTACTCAAAAGTCGAGAGTTTGATTCCCCTCACTACTTCACATGCAGTTTCTACGAAGGTTTTAAAAAACAAAAACAAATTCTTTTTTGGCAGTGATGATTGTCATAAAGTATTTTCTTTAGAGTGAAGATTAACGGCCAAAAGTAAAATTTTCGGAAAAAGAAAATTCCAAGCCAGTTAAAATAGTACGTAAATAAAACTACTATTATTGAACTAACACAGTATACTACCTCATCTCACCCTCAATTCTCTCTCTGTCGTTTCCCATTTTTCTCTAGTTTTTTTTGCCCCTCACATGGCTCCAATCACAAATATTATTGCAACCGCACTCTTAATATTCTATTACACTCATACAATTCTGGTGCTTGGAAAACAAACTGACTCGAAAGATTGTACTCCGTTAAGATGCAGCCAGGAGGGACCCATAGTCAGGTTCCCATTCCGGCTGGACACCCATGCACCGCATTGTGGCTATGACACCCTCGTCCTTTCTTGCTCAGGCGGCAACACGGTCTTAAACCTCCCCTATTCTGGTGACTACAACGTGACCTCAATAGACTACGAAACGTCTATTCTGGAGATAACAAGATACTCTTGGACCCTTAATTGTTCATGGACTCAAATTGCCGTGCCCAATGTAACCGGCTCTCTCTTTGTTAGTCCTTTTTCGGTAGATCTCAGTTGGTTCGACTGCCCAGACATGCTCAACTCTTTCTCAGAAGATGAGTATTTAGCTGGTCCTATATCGTGCCTCAGGTCTAAAGGACGCTTTATGTATGTGGCCTGGGCTAGTACCTACAATTATCCTATTCCTTCCACCTGCACCAAGATTACAAACAGTACCTTATTTACCGGACCCAGAATATCACATCGAGATTGGGGGTACAATCCATTATCATCTTCCGAATTCCAACAAGTGATTAGAGACTTTGCTGCAAGACCAATCGTTGCACTTTCTTGGCACGATGAGTTGATCAACTGCAGCATGTGTGAGACCAAACGGTGCAACCGCTGTGAATTTGACCTCAAAACTAAAAGATCATTCTGTCAAGGTGACTTAATAAGTTGAACTTTCTTCTAATAAATTTGATGAGAATTTTCACTTTGATTCATGATTATTGGAGTTACAATGTTTGTAAATACCATCTAACTCAAATTGAAGAATATCTACCACATTTTGACTTTGACCCTTGGCATATCCTATTTGTTAGATATATGGAGTCCGGCTTCTTGCCTTGATCTTGATTTTAAAATTTTAGATGTTCCGTTTGACATCAAAGTTTCCATACTATATATGCCGTTTGGTCCCATCTATTAGCTTCTGGCAAACAGTTTGTAGAAAATCACAATTTTATTTTGCATTTTTAGTTGTTATAATCATAATTAATATGTCTGCTGCCTATTTGCTTTTCTTTTTCAGAATCACATATAGGGCTGAAAGTATTAGGTTTATCGATTGACGCAACATACCTTCTTTTTTTCACTTATGCATCTGGCATTTTTATGCTTGTAATAATTTGCAGTACATTTATTGCTTCCCTTATCTAAATCGGCAGGTAACAATGTAATCTTCTTCTTATTCCTTTGAAGAATTTTGCACGCAAAGCCGCTTGGTAAATTTTGGTACATAGTTACATAGTACAAAAAGATAGTAAGATTGATTGCATATGTACTTCATATTAACAGCATTCACTATGTAATTTGGCTTGTTTCCATCATTGCAATTTTTAGTAATAGTAAAAATGGAAGAAATGCTTATGTACCGGTACACAATGCATGTATGAAAAAAATTTGGAGTCTTGATTTTAACAAACAAGTGACTACCCTTTTGAGCTTTTCGAGTCATTCTGTTAGCATTCTCTTGTTGAACTTTTGTCAGATGGGGCCTCATGGGTACGATGTAATTCTTCCATGTCTTACTTTTTCTCACAATTTCAATTTCCTGCTCTCCTTGGTCAGTTTCACTATTACTCTCGCTTGATTCTTGATTCTTGAACAAAATCTGCCACAGGAAATTAAATGGACCATGTCAATTTATTTTTCTATTACGGATTTGGGGGCAAAATGCTTGATATACCTACCTCTTTGTTTCCTCTTACAACGAAACCTTTCTCCAGTCCTGCATGCTCGAGCGGTATGTGATAAAATCGTTCTTACGAAAAGATTGATCAGTGTCACTACTACCAGATGATAAAGATATGATATCTTTTTTAACCTCGTGATAAGGTGCATCAATTACTTGTATCGAACTGTCCTTTGACTCTGATTCTGCAAAGAAAGGAGCAGCTTTTTCGAATTTGCTCCCATAACGTAAATCACTTTAAAAGAGGAATTACCGTTGTATGTAAATAATACTAGAATATCAATATTTTCATCAATTTCATTAGTGGTTACAAATTCTTTCCAGCGCAGAGCGAATGTGTTGTTAGACCTGATCATTTTCACATGCCAATTAATTCCTCTTGGACCTTCAACATTTGATGCATTTGTTCAAGGATACCACTTATGGAAACCATAGAAGGAAAAATCGGTCGTTTCTGACCGGAAATCGGGCCGAGTTACATGGTAGGTAATTTTCTCATTGGATTTCGGCCCAAACTTGTCTCTATTCCAATCAAACTTCGGCTGAAAAAGTCTTATTCCGGTAAATACAAATTGTTTCGTCCTACAAAAATTGTTCCCAGCGTGAGTAGAACCATGGATGTGTTGGATGAAAACAAGGAGATTTACCATGGCACTAGTTGTTTTTTGTATCTAGAACATGTATCTATAATATTTAAATGCTACATGGGTTTGGACTAACCCCACATAATAAATTGTATTATATTATATAAATAAATTATTTGTATGTAATATTTTGTTTCATTATAATTTTTTAACATATTATTATTTTATAAACAGTTTTACTATTTTTTGGTACAAACAAGCTTCTGCCAAAATTGTCACGATCCCGCCGCTAGTCGGGAATTGCGACAAGAGAGGCACCCATGCATCCATCCATCGTCTTGTCGACCTATGTTGAAAAAAAATAGCAAACAAAAACAATACGGAGTTAGCTACAAAGTTTAGTAACCGGTAATTTAACGATGTGTTTCTCTATAATTGGCTTATTCAAACAGACTGGATTAATCCACACAATTTTAAATCAACTTATATCTATATATTTAACCGGTGCTAGCACTTGGGTCTGAGTTATCAATAATACAAGTCACACAATATCTGTATCATTTCATTTCACCCAATCATATCATTTCACAATTTCTCAAAAACACACGATTATATCACTTCACAAATCAAATTCAAACCTCAGACCCGCTATCCCATTAAATATGTGTCATAATCCACAACCCAATTCAAAATCCAATTCAACCAAGTAAGACAAAAACACAGATTATAGAGATATCCAGTTACCTGATAGCGATCAATCCAGAATCCAAATCAAACTGCAACCACTGTTCAGAATCAACCCGACGTAGTTAGAATTCCAATCGGACATGAATCAATATCATATTCTTTTATCAAAATATTTGTTTTTATTTTCTCTATTTCTTTCTCTCATCTATCACATTTTACTTTGTTTTTTCTTTTTTTGTTCATCCTAATCCGTTTAGGAAATGAAATTGATCATTTTATAGTGTTTTTTAAACGGTAGTAAAAAAAAAATTACATGCATAAGGGCACGTGGCTAGAATGCCACGGTTAGAGAATTTTTCTTTTTCAAGTTTTGCATATTTATACAATTGACTTTTAAATTTTCTAATTTTACAAATAAGTCCTAATAAATTTCAGAAAATAAATAAAATTACCGGAATGTTACTTCTACCTTTTTTGTTGTTCCATATGTTTTGGCGAATCACATCCAATATTATGTTATTTAGGAAGTTCACATGCATAGACTATTTAATATTTATGGTTCCCATGGAATTGGTGGTACATTGATTCCATTTTTTTAAGAAATAAAGGCCACTGAAGCTGACTTATTAGGTTCAGCCTAGCAAAGCTTAAACCCTCTTATAAGCTGCTTAACATTCATCACGACCAAAGTTGCTATATATTAATTTATAAAATCTGTTTGTCTTTGTTTTCCTTACAGAACGCAATGACACATATCAATCAGGCTAGGTAAGCTGCATCCATAAATCAGTCTTAAAGGAGATGTGGACCATCAACTAAAATTTGTTGATTAAGACTAATTCAAGAAAGTTTTCACGAAATTGTTCCAAAGAAATTAGAGTTAGATAACCGAAATTTATCTTAGCTAATTTAATTTCACCCAAATTGTGTTTATTTTTCAATAGACGAAAAAGAGCAAGGTATACACGAGCGGTAACAAAAAATAAGAAGAAGAAAAATAAGAGATCGGAGGAGAGAGTGAGAGTAGGAGCCGCACTTGAAAGAAGAAAGAAGACTAGTAGATGGAATGAAATATTAGGCACGATATTAATTCTTTTTTCTGATTCAACGCAATCTAAATTCAATCTCTTACAAATTTAATGGATACTCCAGTTCAAAACAAAGGGCATATTGGTCAATGTGATTTTTAAATTATGTGTGTGGTGTAGAGCAGGAGGATCTATGTTCTTATGTTTATTTGATAGAAGATGTTGGTTTGGGTCACTTTTGCCCATCAGGTCACATGCATTTAATCAACCTATTGAAGAGACTCTAACGTGCATTTCTCAAACAGCAACTAATGAGCTGTAGGAGTAGTTATGTGCAATTGCATGGGCATTTTGGCGGGTAAGAAATGACAAGACTTATGGAGCAAAAGACCCAACAGAGGATCAGATCAGAAAGTACCTAGCAGCTGTATCTGCCGAAACCTTAATCTTTGCTTCCTAAATTCAGAAAATATTACTCAAATACAGGGACAAAAACATGAAGAGTTCGAGTTGTCGTGCCATTTGGATGATCATATGAGAATGGATGGCTGGGATGTGTGGCTTACGTGATTAACAAGGGTCCTGAGATGTTATGCTACCACTTGGCGAGGGTTCAGGTCAGTGGACCACTACATGCAGAGGCAATGGCTCTATGGAAGGCATTACAGGGTGTTCAAAGAATTTGTAAAAATGAGTGCATGTTATATACATATTGTGAGAATCTTGCAAAGGCAGTTACAAGTTTATCTCCGCCAGTAGATGTAGAATGGAGGGCCTATACTGATATTTTTGAATGTTGGAAAGCGCTGAAGGAGAATAGTAAATATGTGTGCAGTCACATAAGGAGATCGAGGTCACTATGAGTTGGCCGATTATTTAGCGAAAAAGGAAGAAATGAAGGATGGCAGTACACAGGTCATACATACCCTCTTTGAGTTTATTTTCATTAGGATTAGCTCTCTATATAGAAATCTTTAGTGTAATGGAGTATGAGAAGGGGAACGTCATGCAATGCCTTGTTTGCAAAAAAAAAAAAAATGGTTGAGAATTCCAACAAATTACTTTTCACACCGCACAAAAGCATATGCCTTACCATCACATTTGTACAACACAACACATGAGCTAGAATTATAGATGCATATATATAGCTATATATAGCACGGAGGCCTTTGCAAACAACACCTAATTTGCTACTTTTAGGAGTAGTAGCAAGCAGTAATTTAATTGCAAATTATGTCCTTGGAGAACAAAATGAAATCTCTATAAATATATTTTAGCTGCTCCCCCTATTGAAATGAACTACCATGGTCAGAATTCCTCCTTTTTCATGCTTTCTTAGTTCAAAAAGGCAAAGATCCCCTTGCTTCAGTCCATTGCTGCATACAAATTTACGCCAACCCTTACCTATGCATTTGCAACTATTATTCTTCAAGTAGTAGTTTGCAGTACATGTCTTGCTTCTCTTATCTAAATCGAAAGGTAACAGAGTAATCTTCTTCTTCTCGCTTTTAAGAACTTTGCATGCAAAACCAACTGGTAACCTCTGGTACATAGTAGTAACATAGTACAATAAGATAGAAAGATTGATTGCATATGTGGTAGATATTTATAAACTTCCATTATGTAATTTGTCTTGCTTCCATCAATGCAATTTTGGTAAGGGCGAGAATAATAAAAATGCTTACGTACCAGTCTACAATCCTTGTTTGAAAGAGTATCGGATTGAGTCAAGATTTTGACGAGCATGCGACTATCCTTTTGAGCTTTTCGGGCCATCCTGTTAGCAATCTCCTCTTGAGCTTGTGTCAGATGGGTCCCGACAGGTACAACATATAGCCTGGAAGCTTTCATAGCTCTGTTATCATTTCCTGTGTTACTATCACTCTCTGTTGATTTGTCTACAAAATCTGCAACAAGAGATTAAATTACATTAGTTATTTTATTTTGTTTTTTCATTTAGAATTGGGGGGGAAGGGGGGGGGGGGGGGGGATTAAAGAATTCAAATTGCAGAATCCTGCAGCATATTTAGCTCATGTAATATTTCAACTTGCTGATGCTGTTAAGAAACTTCCAGAACACCGCTACTTAGCAGTCTGTGTTTTTCAGGGCATTTTGGAAATTATAATTAAAGTAGAACTGTAGAAGTCTGTGTTTGCTGCTTTCTATATACATACATGTTTGTTTCCTCTTACCACAAACTCTTCCTTCAGTCATGTGCACTTGAGCGGCATGAGTTGAAATCTCATAAGAAGATTCATCAGTGTCATTGCTACCAGAGGATAGTGATATGATTTCTTTCTCAACCTCTCGGTGAGGTGAAGCCATTACTCGTGTCGAACTGTTATTAGATTCCTCTGACTCCTTGTCTGGCTCCGTGTTCATATTTTTTGCAAAAAAAGGAGCGACTTTTTCGCATCCACTCCGATCATAGATTACTACTTTAAAAGAGGAGTTGTCTTTGTATGTAAATACTATAAAATCATTTTCATCGATTTTATTAGCGGTAACAAATTCTTTCCAACCAGATTGCAGAGAAAATGTGTTGTCGGACCTCATCATTTTCACATGCCAAGTATTTCCGCTTGGCCCTTCCAGTTCAATGTTGTCGCTCATGGATCCTAAGAACATTTTTGTGAACTTCTGAGGAATATTCTGAGATTTTATATGCATGCAAGGAGAACTAAAATTTGTTAGTGATCGACCACTAAGAAGAACTAAAATTTTGAAGGATGAAAGTAAAAATACCAATGATACAGTGTAACTTACCATTGAATGCATCAAGGAAGAATCCATCTTCACATAAAAATTATTCATTCTTGGAACCAATTTGCCACTCCGTTTCATGATCTCTTGCTCTCGCTCTCTCTTTTGTGTCTCGTTGGTGCACTAGCTGTTGGCCCTCTTCACCTCTAAATATCCAAATGTCTAGATATGCATTAATTGAAACACAATAAAGTTCATTAATTAGTTTCTTCAATTTTCTCACTCTTTTCAAGTTGTGTTCAGAGTTAACAGACCTCGAATACCATGCACACCGGTTTACATTTATGTTTGCTTCTGTTTTTTCCTCTTATAACCTTCCTATAGTGAGTTACTACAATATGAGGTGGGATCCGTAGGTACTTTTAAGTTTGTATGTAGGGCTCATCAATCAGTAACTACTAATAGGGGTTGTTTAAGAAAGGTTCAATCAGAGAAACATCCATGCATGATTCCTGTCCATTTTGTAAGATTTAAATATTTCAACGCATCGTCTCTCGTGCAAAGGCCAAAGGTAATTAATATCTCAGCGTAGCGGATGGAAATGATTGGTGTTTTGATTGTCCACTAAAACTAACGACTAACGAGATCTAACTTTGTTATTTCAACTTAGTAATTTCATTGATTTAAAGAACAAACCTACATGAGCTACTTGTATCGTTAGGTCAATCAACTTGGAACTTATAACTCCCCAAGATATTACTGAAATATTAATTAAATAACATTCAAGCTGCACGATACTGATACAAAATTAATTTATGAGGCCAAACAATATAACTTTAGTTGATCTCCATATTGGTGTTTTTTAGAATTTTTTAAAATAGCTGTTTTTCTAAAAATTCTGGGCCATCAAAAATAGCAATTTTCAAAAATTCTAAAGAAATAGCAAAAAATTTCAGAAAAATATAAAATATGATCTCCAAGCACAATTTAATATAGAGATCTTCAACGGTTCGGATCAACGTTTTTTACCTTGAAAATCACAAAATATGAGTGTGAAGTAAAACACTCGCTTTACTTCACGAAGCACCGTGGCCCAACTCTCTCTCTCTCTCTCTCTCTCTCTCTATATATATATATATATATGAGATAGGCTACCATGCTTTGCAAATTATAAGGCCCCTTTTAATTTGCATTTCAGACCATTGGATATGCTATAAAATGTACGAAAAAAATAAATAGAACAAAGATGAACACCACACTCCCACCAACCCTCCCTATTCTCTATTTCATATAAAATTAATAATTCTTACATCAAATTCTGCATAGCTATATAGCCGAATACAAGCAATGTATTTTAGGCATTAGCCCCTGCGCCTATCCTATAAGGAAATAATCATATACTTGCTTTTTCTGTTTTCTTTCTATTTTATAATATCTCAATCTATACATAATCAGGAAATAAATCAAGCTAATAAAAAAGGAAATAAATCTCAGCAGCCTCATCTGTTGCTGCCCTGGATACAGGTATGAATAATTACTTGTCTCAACACCCTCACTCAAGTTGGTAGGTAGATATCTACCATGCCCAACTTGCCAATTAACTACTCAAATATTCTCGTACAGACTGTCTTTGTAAGTACGTCTGCTAACTGTTCTTTTGACCTCACGAATGGAAAAGATATGATTTTCTGCTCCAAGTTGTGTTTGATAAAATGTCTGTCGATTTCTACATGTTTCGTGCGATCATGTTGTACCAGGTTATGTGCAATTTCAATAGCAGACTTGTTGTCACAATACAAAAACATTTCTTCTTGTGGTTTATATCCTAACTCAGTCATGAGTTTCCTTAGCCACAACAGTTCGCAAAGACCTTTGGACATTCCTCTAAATGCTGCCTCTGCACTTGATAAGGAAAACTACATTCTACTTCTTGCTTCTTCAAGTAACAAGATTTCCTCCCACAAACGTAAAGTAACCAGATGTTGATTTACGATCATTAATATTTTCTGCCCAATCTGCATCTGTATAGCCCGAGATCTTCAAATGCCTATTCTTTCTGAATAGTATCCCTTTTCTCGGATTCTTTTTGAGATATCTCAAAATTCTGATTACTACCTCTAAGTTCTTCATCTCCAATTCTTTAGATAATCTTTCTTCTAACCATTTTATCTCATCCATGTCATCACCAGTAATTATCATGTCATCCACATAGATAATTAGAATTGTGATTTTTCCTTGATTATGCTTGTAGAATAACGTGTGATCAGAATCGCTCTAGGTGTAATTGTAGCTCTTCATTGCTTTGCAAAATCTTTCAAACCATGCTCGCGGAGATTGTTTTAAATCATACAACGATCTTTCCAGTTTACACACCAAATTCTTTGAGTCAGGAGGCTGATATCCGGGTGGTATATCCATGTAGATCTCTTCTTCCAGATTACCATGCAAGAAGGCATTTTTTACATCAAACTGATGTAATGGCCAGTCAAGAATAGCTGCAAGAGACAACAAAACTCAAACAGTGTTTAGTTTTGCAACTGGGGAAAAAATTTCCTGAAAATCAATTCCATGTCTGAGTATATCTTTTGGCCACTAGCCTTGCTTTATACCTCTCAATTTTTCCTGTAGCATCATACTTAACAGAAAACACCCACCTACAACCTACATTTTTTTTTCCATTTGGTAGTTCTACCAGTTTCCAGGTTTGTGTTTGTTCCAGGCCCTTCATTTCTATTTCCATTACCTCAACCCATTTAGGATCTTTCACGGCTTTTTCAATACTATTGGTATTTGGACTTTGGATAGTTCTTCAGTGAAGGTTTTCACCATGTTAGGAAGACTAGAAGTGCTGGTATAATTGGTTATTGGATATTCACCCTTTTTATCACTATCTACCATATACCGTTTTGGTGGTACATATTGTGTGGCTCTTATTGGCCATCTTCTTTGTATTTCGGGTTCAGTGTTAAGAGAACTTACCTCGGGAGCATCCTCTGGAGATCCTGAGCATGGTAATTCTTCATCGAACTGTATCATTTCTTTTCCCATAGGAAGTTCTATCCACAAATTCAGATTTTGCACTCGGACTGGGCTATTAGGTTCGGTTTGGTCTGACCGAACTGGGTTGTCAAGTCTGGTTTGGTCTAACCGAACTGGGTTGTCAAGTCCGGTTTGGTCTAACCGAACTGGATGAGCTAACTCGGTTTGGTCTAACTGACTCATCTGCTATGTGTGTGTAGGGTCCACCATAGAGTCGTGATTGGCTATGTTGTTTGATTCGTTTTGGTAATTGAAAACAATATTTTCTCACCAGATTTCCTTTGCACTTAATTTCTCATTTGAGCCTCACTGGAAAGGAAATTCTTGTGGTTGTTTATGAAAAAAAGATTCACCTTCCAAGAATGTAACATCCATTGTTACATATACCTTTTTTGATTCCGGGTGATAACATTTATATCATTTCTGGTTAGATCCATATCCTAGGAATATACACTTAATTGCACAAGGTTCTAATTTTGTTCTTTTTCCTTTTGGAACATGAACATATGCTACACACCCGAATATTTTTGGTGCCAAATTTAATACAGAGGGTATTTTCACATATGATGATAATTTTTCTAAAGGTGTTCGAAAATTTAGGGTACTGGATGACATTCATTCATAAGATAAACTGCAGTAGATATGGCATAATCCCAAAAAATCTGGGGCACATTATTTTCAAATAACAGTGACCTGGCAATTTTCATAATATGTCAATTTTTCCTTTCTGCAACTCCGTTCTGTTGAGGAGTCCCAACACAAGAAGTTTCATGTATAATACCATTATTTTTGAAAAAATTTCCCAAAAAATTATTAACAAACTCACCACCATTAATACTTCTAAGGATCTTAATTTTCCTTCCATATTGTCTTTGGATTAAGCTTGAAAAATCTAGAAAACAATTAGCTACTTCATCTTTAGTTTTCAAAAGATACAACCATGTCATTCTAGTGCTATCATCAGAAAAAAGAACAAACCATCTACTAGCAATACCCGAATTAATTAGAGATGGACCCCACACATCCGAGTGTACCAAATCAAACGGTTCATTATTATTATATAAAATAGCAGGATACGAGGTTCTATGGCTCTTGGCCTTAATACAAGTTTTACACTTAATCTCAAAATTTGTCAAACCCGAAAACAAAGAAGGAAACATTTTCTTCATATACCCGATAGACGGGTGCCCTAACCTTTTATGCCATAACCAAATATTTTTTTCTCGAGTACTCTCATGTGCTAAACACACAGTTCCCATGCTTAAATCTTCTAAATGATACAGTCTATCGCGTTTAGTACCACGCCCAAGTATCTCCTTCGTGAGGATGTCTTGAAAAATACAAAATTTAGGGTACATGAGAACTACGCAGTTTAAATCTTCAGTCAATTGCTCTACTGAGATCAATTTAGTAGACAGGAATGGTACAAGTAATGTATTCTTCAAACACAATTATTGGGTTAATTTTACATGCCCTGTCCCAATGATGGGAGAAGACACCCCATTTGCATTCAATATTTTCTTTCATCTCGGTTCTTTAATTTTCTCTAAGTCTTCTTCATAATATGTCATGTGGTCAGTAGCACCAGAATCTATTACCCATTTATTAAAATTTGATGTATGGAGAGTACAAAGAGCATTACCTTCATTTCCACTTGAATTACATATACCTTCTAGATGAGTCGCAAGGGTCAGAGAGGCGCGGCCAGGTGAGGACACGGTCCCTGACGCGGTTGCTGCTGGGGTGTTGTTCTGCCCGAAAGAGAGCTGGCCCGGATTGCCCGTTGGGTTTTGTTGCTGCTGCCCGGTATAGCCAGGTGTTATCGTCCCAGCTTGATGAGCATACCCAGCTAGTCCCTTCCGACTACCATTTGCTTTCCTTTCTTTCAATTCATATATCCATCCTTTGCCGCACAGAGAACTGGGAATAACAGGACCCTGTTATTTCATTGGAATCACAGCAGATTTATTTCCCAGAGAATTGAGAAGAATCACCCTTTAAGCTTGATTGTCTCTCAGTGTATTATTTGTCTATATTAATGCATGATGTTTGGATCTGATTTTATATTTGTGTTTATTTGTCTGAGTATTATTTCTATTGTTTGATTGAAATTGTTCGAATGATTCTTGTTGTCTACTGTTGGATGTCTATAGCATCTCTTTTAGTACTTTGGTCTTGATGTTTCTTACAACTAGATCAAGTATTTGAGGTAGGTTTTTGATCCGAGAGGTGAGACCAATAGTAACTGAGAGGTGAAATTTCAATTTATTGAGAGATAGTGGATACCTTTAGTAAACCAGACAAATAACTTAGGTTGAATGCCAGTAAACGAGAGTTTGAGATTGGAATCCTAAGAAGGTGAAGTTGCATTTCCTTACCAAGTTCATTAAGCCAACAAATGAGAGTTGAGGTTTAGGAACATTAGGTACGGTCAGTATACCCTTACACAAGTAAACAAGATAGAAACAGACACATGCTGCATCCACTCGAGGGCCACGCGAGTCGCGTGTGAGAGCACCCAGGTCGCGTCACATGGGTCGCATACGAAAGTAAGCGAGTCGCGTGGAAGGTCTAGAGAGACAGAGTTGAAGATGAAATCTGAAACCCTGGAAACTCATTTTTATAATTGAGTAAAACTAAACTTTTAATTGTTGTCATTTACTGTTATTGAATTTAGGAAACATAAACAAACCAAATCAACCTTTTCGCACTTCTAGTACCTAACTGAGCCAAGTAAGAGTCCAGAATTGAACCATCCCTGTGGATCGATACCTGATTATACTATTCGATAGGGTTGTGCACTTGCAATCTTATTTGGGAGCTAATTCAAGGTTTAAAAGGTACAGCTCGTTGTACTGAAACTTTGTGTATACGCTTTGCGTTGAACAGATACCCGATATAGTTTCCTCTTAATCGAGCCTCTAGTGAACTAATCAACCACCCTTTCACAACTACATCATCGGTTGCCCATCGGTGGTAAGCCGCATCAGTTATAGCCGGTGGAGCTAGTTCACCTGTAAGGTGTCTTAGTTTTTCACGACCACGAACATACATCTCTACAGCTTGACACCAGAAGGAGTAGTTTGTGCCGTCAAATCTTGCATCAATGGGATTAGGATGTATATTCCCTTCTGTTGCGCCAACTGTTTGAGGTAGAACTCGAGTCGCCAATGTTAGGGAGGTGCTCATGGCTGCTGTTTGCATCTCTGCCATTTGAGCCATCATTTTCGCCATGTGTTTGATTAGAGCAGTAGTATCAATTTCCTCTGCCTTAGTCTCATCTGTTTTTTCAGTTTCGTTCATCATTAGTCTTCACAAGCTTGAAGCGTAACACCTTAGATCAATATAGTATGGAGAGCATAGAAGGGACAAGAAGGACTCCGATTCTCCTAACTATATAAACAGGTTACAACCTGGTTCTGATACCATGACATTTTTAATGAAATAAAACTAAAGAACACGACACTCCCATGAACTCCCTTCCCTCCCAATTTTATTTATAATCAGATTTTTATATTACAAAAAATGAAATTTCTAAGAGTTGCATATGCTCCTTATATCATAGAGCAATACAGCTATTATATCTCCAAGTAAGGACAATAATCTTTTTAATAATGAAAACAATATAACATGAAAATACTATTGTCTTGGTATTAGGCAAAATATACAGGAAATTTATTTCCCTATCAGCACAAATCCTTCATGAGTCATGAAGCATTCCTTATTTGACACGGTGCTTCTTTTACACTAAATAAATTTTCCTTCTGGGTTCCAGAAATAGAAATGAAATTTAATAAAAATTGTTTATGACCATGTGATGTTGTACTTCATAAACCAAAATCTCTCTATGTACATAAATAAAGAAAAAGCTTGTATTAGCACTCTGTCTCTAATTTTTTTTGGAATTTATTTTTCAAAATATCTCCTCTCCAAATTTATCACTAATATTTGTTTTTAAAAACTAGTTGTACTTTTTTGTGGTTAAGAAGTCACTCCACAAAATATGATATCGGCTTCCAAAGAAATTATAACAATACTTTAATCCTAAAAATTTGCGGCACTATAGCCATTGGAGAGGATTTTTAAAAAATATTCATAAAAAATAGAGGATTTATTTTTAAAGTTCACTTTTATAAAAATTGTTTAGTTTCTCATGGTTTTCTCAATTAATATAAGCAAAGTGTCTTCCTTTAAAATCCTACAATTGTTCATATATGGAATCTTTAATTTATAAATGGAGTTTTAAAGATATTTAAGAGGGTAGGTGAGCATCTTGAGAGAATAGAGAACAACTAATGCAAGGCTCATTTTTAAAAATTGAAATATGAAATTGTCAAGCGAATCTATTCAAGAACCCTTTACCACTGTTGGTTTCTTTGGATGTATATGTAGAGATTTGGAGATGAAGAGAGCATTATAGCTAGTCAATGAAAGGATCCTACAGGATATAGAACTATATATACTTATGGACATAGTGGCAAATGAATTATTCAGATTTGGTTCAGAGGAATCAAAAATGCGTGATTCGGATATAATTCGAATATAATTCGGAAATGATTCGGATCTTAAATAATAGGTGCTACGAGTTTAAAAATAAAATATTGCATAGAAAATACATAGATTATTTCACAATGAATCCCATATAAATAACTTTTTCTTACAAAGCTATCAAAGCAGGAAATGGGCCCTGCTGATAAATGTTTTTTTTAATTTCATTACTTTTTTCAAAGCAACCGGGTGATGCGGAGAAGGATAAAGTGACGAATTTTTCGGTAAAAGCCGCGTTTAATTCGTAGAATTCGGTAAATACGCGAATAATTTGCGAATTGTATGTTTAACTCGCGAATCATTGTATTATACGCAGATTGATACGTTTATAGCTGAGAAACGTTTAATTCGCGAATTATATCCGAATCTGGTTACTATGCTTATGGAGCCTACCTCACTCATATAGTAACTCACTACACGAATAGAGGAAAAATGATTTTTCTCATCTCTTGAGACCTGTGAAAATGTGATCCGCTTGACTAGATTGATGCAAAAACTGTTTGAAAATAGCAACTATTAAAACATTATAGTGTTTTCACACTATTGAAAAAACAGGAATCAGGGTCGGTTATATACGGCTATTAGTATCGGAATATAACCGATACTGATGAAGGCGATACTGATACTATCAGGATCGGTTTCTTATTTTTTAGAAAACCGATCTTAATAAGTATTATCTAGATCGGTTATATCTTAGAACCGATCCAGATGAGAACCTATCAAGATCAGTTATACATAAAAACCGATCTTGATAGTTTAGTATCTGGATCGGTTTTCCTTACAACCGATCTTGATATAATTTTTCAAATTTGTATATTACTATATTTTCACATATCAAGCTCGGCTGAACATAACAAAACCGATCCAGATACTTAACTATCAAGATCGCTTTTTATATATAACCGATCCAGATACTTAAGTATCAGGATCGGTTTTTTCTATTAAAACCGATCCTGATACTTGAGTATCTGGATCGGTTTTAAATAAAAACCGATCTTGATAGTTAAGTATCTGGATCGGTTTTGTGTTTTTATTTAAAACCGATCCTGATATTTTAGCATCTAGATCGGTTTTGGTTTTTTTATTTCAAACCGATCTTGATAGTTCAAAATATAAAAATATAAAAATTTCCAAAATTATATCAAGATCGGTTGTATAAATAAAACCGATCCAGATACTTCACTATCAAGATCGGTTTTTATTTATAACCGATCTTGATATGTTGAAATATAATTTTTTTTATTTAAATTTGTTTTCTAGATCGGTTTTTTAAACAGAGCCGATCCTGATGTTTGGTTGAATCTAAAAAATAAAATTTAATTTATTAGGCCAGATTCCATATATATATACTGGCCCAATATGCTACAGATACAAATCACATAAAAATATTGAAATATATATGCATACAAACATACACATCCTAAATTAAATATCATTCACAAATCCTAAATTATTACAAACAATTCATGTTCATGCAAATTAAGTTTACACAACACATCCTAAATTGTTGTACTTCTTTTTGTCGACTTTACCTCATTTAGAAAATATTGAACCCACATTTTTCGTAAGTTGCTCAAGCGTTGCACAGTATGTGTTAGCGGGAATGTTCTTTTTTTAAAAGATAAAAGAGCATGCACAATTATATTTGAAGCAACAATGTTTAATTACTTTTTGAAAGTATATAAATGCATACCTTTAAGTTTGGAAAAGAATCCATGTGTTCGTTTATTATGTATTCCACGAGCAACATGACATAATATGCACATTCCCAGCTGGCAGGTTGTTGTGGGCACTAATATAACAAGTTTGAAAATATTGAAATGTATGTTAATGAGCATTCAACTGGCTTTTATGTCTAGATATTAACATTTTTTTGCATCTAGGTCCCTATAATCATATATCTCAATAGGAACTATTACCTTGCAGTCGTTATGAATCTTTAAAGAAGCACCCATTACCCTGATGAAGACACTGTTGAAATATTAGCACATTGAACAGTCAGTACTTATGAGAGATATTAAAAATGATATAGCCACAATCCATACCGACTTTGAATCCTACATCTCCTCAAAACAAGACTGGAGAAGAAAATGAGATAGCCACAATCCATACCGACTTCCTGGAGTGCTCAATTTGCTTCAATCTCATGTACTCTCTAGTTAATCAAGTAATTTCTTTTTCAATGTTACTATTCTCTGGAAATGTATCTCTTTCTTCTTCCAATTTGCCAAATGCTACACCGATCGAAATAATTTATAAGATAATTTATTAAAATAATTTATAAAGTAATTTATAAAATATTTTTTTTAGGATTGTATATATTAGCCTCTCTAAGGGACACCATTCACTCCAGTGATCCCTTCTTAACTTCTTCAATTGCAGCAGTATCGGCACCCACATCTTTTCGTCATTGCAACCATTCAGAGTGTGGAGAGAGAGACAGCATGTGAAGTATCAAGTATGTAATATCGGCCAATTTTGCATTCCATTTGTATAACTCAGATGTTTATTCAAGGAATAAAAAAAAATTATCTTTCTAGTTTCTTAAAAAATATGCATTACTTTCCAAAAGTAAATTATGAATTAGGATCGGTTGTTACTAAAAACTGATCCTGATAGTATCAGGATCGGTTCTAATAAACAACTGATCCTGATACTATCAGGATCGGTTCTAATAAATAAATGATCCTAATAGTTGAACTATTAGGATCGGTTTTTGGTTAGAACCGATCCTGATACTATCAGAATCAGTTTTTAGTAACAACCGATCCAAATGATTGAACTATCAGGATCGGGTTTTATATCAAACCGATCCTAATAGTATCAGGATCAGTTCCCACAAAAAACCGATCCTAATAGTTCATAAATTAGGATCGGTTGTTACTAAAAACCGATCTGAATAGTTTTTAGGATCGGTTTGTTTAAGAAAACCGATCCAGATACTTATTAGGATCGGTTTTCTCATCTAACCGATCCAGATAGGCCGATCCTGATTCCTGTTTTTCCACTAGTGTCATCAACACAAAAAATTATAGTGTTTCCATATATACCTACAACTATAATCAGTATTTCCAGGTGAATGCATATAGCGATGTGTTCCTCCTTATCTATTTTATTTTCAGGTGAATGCATATAGCGATGTGTTCCTTCTTATCTATTTTACTTTTAGCTCAATTTATTAGTTTTTAACTCATAAATTATGTTTTTTTTTTGTTGAATTTCTAGTTGTTGCAGTGTAAAATTTCGAACATAGATATTAATGTCAAAAAATCCAGCAAAAGAGTTGAAAAATATTCAAATTAGTTTTTTTTTTTTTAAAAACTAATTTGAACAATTAATGTCATTCAAAACAACATTTACTCATGCACAACAGAATAATCAATCCAAAACATACAAATAGGATATATAGGAACAAAGTCTCATTAGTAGAGAGCTCATAATTAATATCCTTTTAATTTCAGACTATAATTTCAATACAATTATCCTAAGCAAGATGATTATTATTTTCAATACAATTAGTAGATAGCAGTTATTGATCGTTCAAAAAAAATTATCAAAAATTTTGTGAATATTTTCTAGCATGATGATTTTATTAATAATTGATTTTCAGACTTTTGTTTTTCGTTAGTTATTACTGAAAATAAATTTATTTTTATGATAACAGGTAAAAATTACATGATAGACCTCATTTTTTTGCAAATACTTGTTATAAATACTTGGCATCACGCTTAAATGACCTCATTTTTGTGTGCAATTTTAATTTCGCAATTTTTAAGAAATGTCTCTTGAATGTCTTTGCACTGGAGACTGTGCAAAGAAAAATTAAAATCTCTGTACAATGAAAAATTATAATCTCTGTACACTGAAGACCTCATTTTTAATGTCTTTGCACAGGAGACTGTGCAATGAAAAATTAAAATCTCTCAAACCGTACAAAAGCAAGGTTTTCCTGTTCCTCCTTTTTTTTTACTCAACCCCTATATTCCTATTACTTGTTACAGACAGATGGGTCCTACAGGCTATATATAGACATGTTACACTTGATTACCGAGCTCACCTC
Organism: Carex rostrata; assembly: GCF_964058835.1. Classification (NCBI taxonomy): domain Eukaryota; kingdom Viridiplantae; phylum Streptophyta; class Magnoliopsida; order Poales; family Cyperaceae; genus Carex; species Carex rostrata. The sequence continues at coordinate 698,177 of NC_135951.1, forward strand.
ATTTAGAAACTCACTACACTAAAGTTATATGATAATATAGAACAGATAAAAAATGTTTTCTTGTCGAGAGATCTGTGCCATAAGATTGATTTGACTTCAGAAATTAATGCTTGTATCTTTCTAGTGTTTCCAATGTATGTATAGAAATATATATATATATACAGAGAGAGTAGCTAATATGCTTTCGGTAGCATATGGACCGAAGTGCTACCGGTTCAAATTCGATTTTTCAAAATTCAAATGGTCGATCTGAATCGTTCATCTTGTTCTCCATATTAATATGTGCTTGGAGACCAAATTTTACATTTTTCTGAATTTTTTTACTATTTATTAAGTATTTTACAAAATTGTTGATCCAACGGTAACTGCTGATTTTACTGTTTTGTTAAGCTACCGTTGGATCAACAATTTTGTAAAATACTTAATAAATAGTAAAAAAATTCAGAAAAATGTAAAATTTGGTCTCCAAGCACATATTAATATGGAGAACAAGATGAACGATTCAGATCGACCATTTGAATTTTGAAAAATCGAATTTGAACCGGTAGCACTTCGGTCCATATGCTACCGAAAGCATATTAGCCACTCTCTCTATATATATATGAGTGAGTCTATGGTACTATGCATATTACGATTTGGCACCGTGCTACGGCTCTATATTCGAGTTTTGAAATTCTAACGGTCAATCCGGACCGTTCATCTTGTTTTCCATGTTAATATGCGTTTGGAGACCAAATTTTACATTTTTTGAAATTTTTTTACTATTTTTTAAAATTTATTGAAAATCACTGTTTTTGGATGGTCCAGAATTTTCAGATCAAGTGATTTTCTAAATATCTAAAAAATAGTAAATTTTTTTTAAAAAATGTGAAATTTGGTCTCCAAACACATATTAATATGGAGAACAAGATGAACGGTTCGGATCGACCGTTAGGTTTTGAAAACTCAAATATAGAGCCGTAACACGGTGCCAAATCGTAATATGCATAGTACCATAGACTCACTCTATATATATATATAGGGTCCGGCTAATTTGCTGCCGGCAGCATTTTAGCCAGAGGTGCTGCCACAATTTTTTGTATTTTCTGATGTCCAAACAACAAATCTAAACCGTTAGATGTTTAATCTATATTATAATCTACTTGGAGACCAAATTTTACATTTTTTGAAATTTTTTTACTATTTATTAAGCTAGTTTGAAAACCGCTGATTTCAATGCAGCAGAAATTTACTGAAATTAGCGGTTTTCAAACAATCTTAATAAATAGTAAAACAATTCAAAAAAAATATAAAATTTGATCTCCAAGTAAATTATAATATAGATTAAACATCTAACGGTTTAGATTTGTTGTTTGGACATCAGAAAATAAAAAAAAATTGTGGCAGCACCTCCGGCTAAAATGCTGCTGGCAGCAAATTAGCTGGACCCTATATATATATTTGGTGTATGTTTGATTACAAAATAAAAATAATCAGAATAGTCAAATCAAAAATAGCTATTGTTTATTTTATTAGAATACTCAAATATCAAAACTCTTAAAAATAATCTATTTTCAACTCAGCTGAACATACCCTTATAGATTTGTTAAAGAAGATAAATAAACAATCCAAAGACAGTCTACGGTGTCTATCCAGCGAAGAGAATCCACAACAATTCCAGTACATCACCAAAACAATTGGTACTAGAAGACCCGATCCAACGGATGCACGTGCAAAAGAGTCTATACCAAAATTGTTTTAATGATATATTGGAATAGCCCTGGATTCTCCTAAAAAGAATATTCATTCTTAATCAATCCGGTACCTTACCACCAAAATCATTCTTGACATTCATTCCTCACGAAGAAAATATGGCTCCTATAAAACATTTCTCCTGTCGGTTGATGACTAAGCTATGAATGGTCACATATCCAAATAAAAAAAAATAGTGATTCTGTCACGGTCATGAATAGGGCTACTAAAAAAATTCATAATTCGTGATTCAATTCAATTTTGATTCGAAAACGTTCGTAAAAAATTCGAGTTTGATTCTAACACGGTATCATTTGTTTGAAGGGACCTTCAAGCTCTCCCATAGACCGCTCTTCGGCCCGTTTATTTTCTCTTTCAGCCCAGTTGTGTTACGTTTCTAGCCCAAACGTCTTTTCTCTATTTTTCTTCGGCCCGTTTCAACTTCCAACCAAGCGCCTGTTTTCTTCCTTGAACGTCTTTTCTAGTTGGAGCCCATATTTTGGCTACAAATTCAGACACACTTTTGGTGAATGTCAGTTCCTACGACCATTTTTATTTTATCTACGACTCAATCTATATCTTGTCAATTTTCACATTGAATTGAAATTGTTAGACCGACCATATATATTTTTATTTGATCTTTGTGATTATAATATTTTTGTGATGGATGCAATTCACTTGCAAACAGGTTATTTGAATGAAAAAACATTTGTTCAATAGATTTTTTTATAAAGTAAGAAAATTAAAAAAATACAAATATATTTTCGGACAAATTAAATCATTTAACTAAATAACAAGACATGTAAATATAAGTTATATGTTTAACAATTTTTTTTATTAAAAAAATACATATACTAAATTATCATATAAAATATCACGCAAATAAATTTTACCATCACTAATTACTGCTCAAACATTATCATATAATTTAATTTATACAACTATCTTACGAGGTAATAAGTAACCTTTAATTATACCCGTGTCTGTTTATCTAACGAATAAAAATCTTTACCATATTCATATCCAATAAGCTAATGAAAAAAAATATTTATCTATACCTGTTTTATGGAATACAGTTTTGATCGAATAAACGATTGAAAGAATATCATTGACACCCCGATTGGGAGTGCAAACAGATCAGATATGGATTAGATAGTGATAGACATTATTCATATGATCAGCATTTAATTGGAAACAAAAAAAATAAGAAAGTTTTAAAAAGGACAAAAAAGATATCTAGAAGAAAGATTTCTCTCTGCTATCAATAACTCAAATTATGTGTTGAAAATAGCAGTCTCCAAACTAAAATGCATCGGTGGCCCCAACCACATTTATTAATTAAGATTCCATTGCTGTCATATCATTGCCCGTTGCAATGGCTGTAGCAATAATGATTTTGTCGCTACCTGATTATAAAAAAAAAAAAAAAAAAAATTGGAACTAAAAAACAGATGAGAACATTTAGTAGATAATATTATGATAACAAAATGATCAGTTAATCCAATGCCATATAAATACTTATATGTATTTATGATATTAAACCGATACTTTGCTGTTTTAATTTGTGATAGTCTGTTCAAATATTTAATCATCACGCTAATTTTGGATAAAATTAGTGTTCCTTGATAATTACCTCAATTAGGATATATAATTCTTGTTCCTTGCTAATTACTTTATTTAGATGGTTGATTCACAATCTATCTCGACATAAACAATTCAGTAATTCAACTTAAGACAGCAAATTGATAAAGTCAGTTAATTATATGAACAAGAATTACATTTTTGTTATTTTTAACATTTTGGTTTTGCGTGTAGGTATCAAGTAGAGACCAACCATGTATCAAGTAGAGACCAACATCGTTTAATTTGAGTTAAATCTTCTCTGATACCACATTGATTTCTCTGAGGGCACTTAGAAGAGGGTGAATATGCATGGGGCCTTTTTAAAATTCTGAACCTATTTAGTTCGATTGTTTAATTTATGAAAAATCCCAAATGCTAATAAATGTAAAGAGATGAGTTTAGAGGCACTGGACTCAATAATTGTTTATGGAGTTCGGTTTTAAATGTCTACATCTTTGAGGCTTCCCAACTTTTTTGTTGGTGCATCTTTATTTATCCAATGCGAAAGGAGTATAAAGTGAAACTAGTGAGCCCTTACAAATTTTAGAAAATTACATTGTCCAAGGAATGAGCACGATGGCTCTATGTTCAATATCACATGAGATATTCTCAAAAACTACTCTAACCTAATATAATATTTGGTGATTTAAATCATGTAATTGTGGTTGGTCGCCCCACACACACTTATTAATTAAGATTCCATTGCTGTCATATCATTGCACGTTGCAATTGCCGCTTATTCATTTTTTGTACGAGTAGTGATACGTAGCAATATAGATTTTTTGGTACAAGTTGCGGTAGCATTAATGATGGGTCTAATTGAAACTAACTAGTGTTTTGCAAACGGGCCGGGCCAGATGGACCGGGTTAAATCCGAACACAGGCGACATGGGTTACGGGTAAAACGGGTAGGGTAGCCCGGTTTTTTTTTCAAAAACCCTACTCGACCTGTTTCAACCCCCGGATAGCACGGGTAGGCGGGTAGCACGGTCCAGGTCCGTGAAAGGAATTTCATGTATATGCCTATGTGGTGAGAATTAAAAAAAATTTCCTATCACTACTTGGCTCAATACACAAATGACGTTATTTATATGACAATAGCAAACAAGAAACTTCTTAATAGTTTCATTAAGCACCTAATGTGTACTAAATAAAAATAAATAAATTTATTCATTTCTCATACAAGAGGAGATAATAATTTATACCTAAAGAGATTGTCAAATCTCTTCATTAAAGGGAAGTTGATTTCCCTTCTAGATCTCTTGGAAACAACCTCTTCGATTGAAGCGCCTCTCCACCTCTTGGTTCACCTTGAACCTAAACAACAAACTAGCACACCTCTTAGATAGATGGATGTGAAGTTTAGAGCTTAGATCCAACCACCTAGCAAGAAGAGATGAGAGATGAGAACCACCCTTCAAAGTTTCGGCCAAAGGGAAAGGAAAAACGTGGCTGCTCAAAGGGGCTGATTTTGGCAAGTGTTATAAGCAGAAAATTAGCTTGTTTTTCTCCCAAATGAGCCCCCTTAAATAGGCAAGGGTTAGGGCAACCCTTTGTGTAAGGTTTCAATCAATTACACAAATGCCACTAGCCTTGTTTAGCCATCTCATGCTCTCTTTAATCTCATCTTATGGTTGGTTCAATAAATTAATTTATGAACAAATAATATTATTCATATTATTCTATTATACAATATTTACATTATTCTTATAATGTATTCAAACATTATACCAAATAATATTTGCATAACTTCATAAATTTATTTATGGTCTAAGCATGTCATATTATGACATTTTATTTTAGCATTTCATCACATGTATTTTATCTTATACATCATTATGAAATGTAAAATACTTGTTGTTTCTCTTCAGTTGGTGTGACCTTATAGAGGATCTATGTCATCTTGGCAATAATATAAAACTTTATATTATTGACTATAAGAGGTTCTATCATTACATTATAGTTATCCAAACGACATAGTAATCATTTACTCAATCCACTAATTTTGTGTCTATCCTTGTCTCATGATATTATGAATAATATGCAAAATAGGATCGTGTCATTTTTGCATTATATTTATTTTCTTGGTCTCTCAAGTGAATTATAATTATAATTACATCAATTATATTGCATGCGATATAACTCCACTTTACCAAGAGGCCCAGTAATATCATAACTCAAATTGAGGGACAATGATAATATTAACATATAGATTTCTCCCGCACAAGTTGTACACAACGAACTGCTATTTTATTCCTATCATAAGATAGTATTTAAATAACAATCACATTATATGCTTCTCATGTGAAAAACCTACACATCTCATATCTAAGATTCTAAAAACACAATGGAAACATTAATGACACAAAACACAATCCATATAATGTTCCATTCATTTAGGTCATGTTCAATATATAAAATACACATATTATATATTCATGTAATTAAATGATAATCCTTTATCAACATTTATAGAACTTCAATATACTTTAATCTACATGACAATCTTCCTCGGTAATTAATGTTCCTCCTTAATTACCACGATTGTGAACTTATTTAGTGATTAAATGTTTCTCATCTTAGGAGTTCTATGATTCAAGACCAAGAGCATCTTCTTGAATACTTCTAAAGATATAACATATGAATCTCAAGGAACAAGAATAATAATATTTGTAATAAAATCATGAACAACACATAAATTATTATTAAAAGATAACTTTCAAAACACACATCCTTCAGTCCGGAGGTTGCATGGGTCTGGTCCAGACCGATTCTTTTTTTTTTGCCTTTTTTTTACTGTTTTTATTTTGTTGTTTTCTTTCTTTTCTTTCTATTTTTTAAACCAATAAAATATAAAATTATAAATCAAAATTCATTTGACATGATTGCATATTTGAACTCAATAATTTTTGTTATAATAACATATAAATCAAAATTACGAATTATTTTAAAATAATTTTGCTTTAATCAATTACTTTAAAATATATATCTTAAATCAATTGCTTTAAAACAATAAAAAGCTAAATTACTCTGCATGCAAACTGAAAAATTCTACAATTAATAATTACACTACAAAAACCTAAATTATACTAAACAAAATACCGATCGCTGTATGCCTACCGTTGAACGAAAACTTAAACTGAATTTATGAGGCACTAAATAACGTTTTTTTGAAATTCTGATACTCTTGATACCTAGGGGTGACTCCCGAAATGATATTTAGATCCGTCTCATCTCCCCCTTTCCGAAAAGTGGTCATATGCGCAAATCCGACTTTCCTAGCCAAAGTTATAGTTGTTTAAAGTTTTTTCAAAAGCTGAACTTTAAAAATTCATAACTAACTGTAGAAAAATCCAAATAAATTGAAATTTATGTCAATTCTGTGTATTTTTGAATTCTCTACATGCTGGTGTAATTTTTTTGCAGTTTGGTCCCTGTATCAGTCCAAACTTGCTGATTTACCAGCAGAGATGAAATTTGATATACATAATTATTGAAGAGATTCAGACATATCATACATAAGACAACCACACCACATAAACCGTTAATGACACGAAATATGGAATCCAGTTAATGTTCATGTCCACCCACAACAATAATGGGAGAAGTATTCGTGATCGATACTGTCGGTATACCGTCGCGAATACTACTGTCACTAATAGAAAAAACACTTTTATGATGGTATACCCTCGCAGATAATCACTTTTATCGTCGCGGCCTGATACTCTTGTAGGTATTTGTGATATTAAACCGATACTTTGCTGCTTTAATTTGTGATAGTCTAATCAAACATTTAGTTATCACACTAATCTTGGGTGAAATTAGTGTTCCTCGTTAATTATCTTGATTAGAACATTTAAAGTTGCTTATTTTTATTTAGATGGTTGCTTCATAATATAACTCGAGATAAACAATTCAGTAATGCATCTTAAGGCAACAAATTGATAAAGTGAATCAATCATATGAACAAGTAGAGACCAACCTATAGTTTAATTTGAATTACTCTACTCTGATACCACTTTGATTTCTCTAAAGGCACCCAGAAGGGGTGAATATGGGGCCTTTTTTAAATTCTAAACCTATTTGGTTCGATTGTTTAATTTATGAAAAACCTAAAATGCTAATATATGTAAATAGATGAGTTTAGAGATACATGACTCAATAATTATTTATGAACTTCGGCTTAAAATGCTTACATCTCCTGGGCTTCGCAACTGCTTTGTAGGTGCACATTTTTTTACCCAATACGAAAGGAGAGTACAAGGTGGAACTGATGAGCCCTTACAAATAATTTTTAAATTATTTATAAAATATTTCGTGAATTTTTAGCATAATATTTACGAGCTTATGAACAAAATGCAATTTATGTTCTTACAATACATAGAAATTAGAAATATTTTTTTCTTATCTAAAATATCAATAATTAAAAAAAAATATTAGATTTGGACCATGTATTTTGCGTTGTTCATACGGAATATTGATTGACCAAAATAGAACTTAACATCAATTAGTATTGGAGAAGCTCCGTGTGAAATGAATGAGTATGATAGTCTATTTGTAAAGTAAATAAATAAATAAATCTAATCATTATATTATTATTCGTTATTTACTTGTTATCATTTTAATATCTAATAATTTTAATAAATATAAATGCAGACTACCGATAAAAGTAATATTTTGTGAGTAAGTATAGAATACAAATAAAATCAACTTTTAATTATAAAAATGTTTCTATTCAATTTGTATAGTATCTATTAATTAATACTTTGACACACGTGTCGGCACACATGGTTAAGGTCGACACAGCAAGTCATGTTAGATGTGTTGTGTCAAGATGTGCTCAAGTTGTGTCCTTAATCATATGAGTTGTGTCTTAATTTTTATAAAATCAATATCTTTAAATATGACACGTCTATACACGTGCACGCTACGGATCGATACGATATGGCATAGCACGTCAAATTTTCCTATTTTTTAAACATTTTTGAAGAATATTTTTAAATATTTTTACTACTTACAAATATTATTTCAAATTATATCAAAACACAAATATACTACACAACATTTTAAAAAGAAAACTTGAAACTTATTGAAAATATAATTTAATTTATTTCTCATATTTTGGATAGTTTTACAGATTTATGGACAATAGTAAAAAATGTAACAAATTATCAAAATTTTAAAAAGCATAAAAAGAAAAACCGGCACACTGTGCCATGTCGTGTTAATTTTGTATAATTTTTTTTTAATTTTGTACAAGTAAAGTCTGGTCGTGCATTTATTAAAATTTGAGTATAGAGCTCGTAGGGGAGATATTTTTTTTTTAATAATTTGGTGACTGGGCCCCATATATGTCTCAATGTGAGAAACGCGGGGGAGATATTTTGTGGATCATTCCAAACAGGAGTTGATGCGGGTCTGTTTTCATACCCAATAGATTTGATTCAGCAGATCATTTTGCATAAACTGCATATAATTGAACGTACAAAAAGTTCTTCGGACATAGTCAACCAATTACAAATCCGATTTGTTTGATGTAACATTAGCAGATGATATTACGCTATAAAAATGGTGACGTCCCGAGAAGTATGGATCATTCATTCATTCATGGCTCATGGGTGGCCCATTCATTCATTCATTGTTGATATTATTTATAAATAAAAGCATAATATAAAGCTTCTTCAAATGTTATTCCATTCTACTTCTGGTCTTTTCGTAAGAAAAAGAACAAAAATTTGAAGTTTGAGACAACATTAGTTTTTTTTATCATAGTCATGAGAAACTAATACAACATTATTTCTTCTTAGACTATGTGAGACTTATAATCTTTCATAGGATATATCTTAAAAATTACTAAAACCAGAGCGCAAGTGTTAATCTAAACTTTCTCCAATTTCAAAATAAATTCAAAAATATTTTGACTTAATAAATAGCATGGCTCAGCAATAATTCTATTACTATCAATTTTTAGCAACTCTTGAAAGTGATACATGATTTCAAAAGTTTTTCCATTGTTTATAATTATTCTCATAATATTTACGGGCTTATTAACAAAAATGCAATACATGAAAATTATGAGTTTTCTTTTTCTTATCTAAAATATCAATAATTAAAAAATATATATTAGAGTTCGACTCTACATTCTGTAGCAGGTTTAGAGTCGCTACCTGTAATGCGTTGTTCATAGACAAATTTAATCGATCAAACATTAGAATTTTTTTTAATTATATTTATGCTAGTTATAGATTAATACCTTTACACAGTCAACAAGCAATATTTATTTCGATTAAGTATCCGAAATTAAAAATAGATCAATATTTTATGAATAACAAGTTAGAACTCTTTTCATAAAATATTGTAAATTCTAAAAATATATATAAGTATACAAAGATTAAATATTAGATGTTTGCGTCTTGATTTCACAATTAAAAAAAAAGGGGACATTTTCTGACCCGACATGTAATAGTCGAATCTACACAGCTTGCTACACCGAGAGACTAAGATTGAGAAGCAGAGGATCTGTAGTCTCGTTTTGTCCACTATAAATCTCCTATGTTTTCTAATTCTCCTCATCGTCATTTGGAGAAAAAGCCTTAAAGACCAAGACAAGAGTCCTCTCCTCTTTGGTACTTTTCTATATTTTCTCTCTAATTCTCAGCAGATTTTATTATATAGTAATTGTTCTTTCTCCTAATTAATCTTAGTTGGTCCTCCGATCGATATGTTTTCCCAACAGCCAACATGTTCAGTGCATGCTGACTATATCTATTTGTGAAATGTTGTGTTGGGATATTTGTTAGTTTCAATATATCCGAGAGAATATGTGTGTGTGTGTTTCTTTTTGTTTGCTTTGTTTTTTCTCAACGTTTTCAACTCATAGTAAATGGTCACTTTATATCTGTTACTCTGGCCGTTATCCATTAGTAAGAATATTTAATTTCCGTTGAATTTTAAGATTAAATGAAGATCTGACATGTAGTTTATATATAGTGTTAGGCATGGTGATTTGCTTGTAACAATTTTGATCTAGGCTTAAATGCTGCGTTTCATTCTTTAGCCGTTTTAAATTTAAGGGCTTAATGCTTTTGTTAGTCAAATGGCAAATTAATATTTAAGATAAAATATTTATTAACACAATTTCATCAAAACGGAAAATACTATTATATAGAAGAAGAGGGTTCAAAGGCACCATGGTTTTGTGCTATAGTTATGCTCCACATTCTTTATCTCAGTTTTCAAAGTCCGAATAGTCGATCCAAATCGCTTAATGTTATCTTCATAATAAAATATGTTTGGAGATCAAATTTTATATTATTTTAGAATTTTTCTACTATTTGTTTAGATAGGTATAATAGCACTTTTTTGGATGATCTATAATCTTCTTAAAACACTCATTTTGTACTTATCTAAACAAATAGTAAAAAAAATTCAAAAAATATAAAATTTGATCTCTAAACATATTTTATTATGAAGATCATGTTGAAAACATAGATAAAGATGTGAAACATAATTGGAGCATAAAACCATGGTGCTTTTGAACCCTCCTCTAAAATGTGACTGAAGTTTTTACGTTAGTCCAAAAAAAAAAGTTATCTCATATTGCTATTGCATGGCCGTTATTTAAGAGCGAATTATATATGAAGTTTTCTTTTCGGTGCATGTTGTTTTACTTTTCTAAATTGATCAGTTAATTTTCACGTCAAACTAAGCAACAAATTATCTAATCCACGATTGACCTTTGGTTAGCATCTAAAATTCTCAATATTTAATAATATTTAATCAAGTTCTATATTATTTCAGAAGAGCTTGAGCTTGTTTGTGGCTTAATCAGCCGGAAGGGAGTCAGAAATGAGTAATGATGCCGTACCACCAGTAGATGAAATATCACCCGCATCAAAAGAAGGGAATGATTGGGTTGTGAACATAGAAGCTCTACTAGACGAAATTAAAGAAATACCACCCAAGGAACCAGAAATTAAAAAAATACCATCAATATATGGTAATTGGAAATGTTCGAAAAATTTCTTACCTGAAACCATAAGGTGGCGATTCGCTGCCTTTATGAAGCGGTCGTTTGATCTCAACGTGCGTTCATTCCTTGAAAAATTCCAAGAGAAGGAAGGTGACGTCTGGGGGTGCTATGATGGGGTCGATGAACAATTTATTGCTGAAAATAGGGAACGTTTCATAGAAAACCTACTGGCTAATAGTTGTTTCTTAATATTTGCGATGGTTATTTTAAATCAAGATAGTTATCGGGAACTATATAACTTTTTGTATGGATCAAAGAATCAAAGATACCATTGATTGTTCTCAAAGGATCAAAGAAAGTAAATATTTAGAAAGTTTTATATTTCAAGAACGAATGGAGATCCAACGCTACATGTTGACAATGGACAACCAGATACCATTGATTGTTCTCGATGCTGTATATACAAATTCCAACCTGAGGGAGCTGAATACACCAATCCATGAACTTGCGATTTCATGCTTTAAGAGCATCTATCCAGGCGTGCACGAGTCCAAACTTCATAGTACCGACCACCCAGAATATGGATTCCAACATCTACTACACATCTTCCATTGGTCTCGAACCCCCAAAGAGAAGTTCCATAAAATACATGGATGGTTCCCTATGAAGATGGACAGTTTCTATATACCGAGTGCCACAGGCTTGCAATTATCTGCAACTGTTTTCGAGAAGCATGCCGCAAGTGGCATTGATGTGTCTTTCTATAAGGCAATGTTATCTGGAGTTATGCAATTACCAAACAGGTCCCATTTTCAATACAAAGATGAAATTTACAAACAACTATTAGCATTTGAACGGCACTACGGCATGGTTTGTGGGTTCTCCGTCACGGCCCATATTGCATGCATTTTGTGCTTGGCAAAATCAGAAGAAGATGTTAAACTATTGCGAGACGAACATATCATACCAAGAATAGAGGGCAAGAAGGATGTTTTGAGCTATCTAGAAAGGTACAAAACTGATGTTTTTTCCAGTGCTATCCCTATGTCGGTTGATCTTTTCTATTTGATGTCAGATGTGACGTCCCATCATGACGAAAATCCCGATAGAAAAAAATACTATGTAGATTTCAAGAAACGCTACTGCTCGAGTCCATGGATAATCATCTCCGTCGTGGGCGGCATCATATTGTTTATCCTTACTTTTATTCAGACCATATATAGTGCGCTTAGCTACAACAAAGAAGAAATTTGTGTCCTTCGAATTGAGGCACAAAGCTAAGTATATATGCACCTTATAGTTATACATCATCTTGTTGTATCATTTTCTTTTATTTCATAATATCATGTATGCAATTTAAATTGTGTGTGTACCGGTGGTTTATTATTACTCCATGCATTACGTTGTGCAATTATGTATGTTTTACTTACCACCTTTCCAATGTAATATATATATATATTCATTTGTCATTTTTCATGTGTGGGATTATGTGTTGTTTTTACCTTTGCTCTGGTTGTACATTATTATTTGATCACCTAACAAAGTAACAAACAACTATTCAGCCATTCAAGTATATATGGATCTTTCATTATTAATTTTGAATATTTCTTATGAATCAGATAACAAAGTAACAAACAACTATTCAAGGCAATAAAATTTTGCTTTAATTAATGAATCAGATATTTCAAGACTGATTTTGTCAGACCTCTATTCAACCAATAAAAAGAAAAAAAAATAGAAAAAGACTGATTTATAAATCAATTAATTCCACGGGCGACATAAGGCCTCAATTTAGTTCTACCGTATTCAACCAATTTGTGCATGCATAGCAAACGTCTCACAAATGCTCCAAAATGAAGCAATACCCTGTTAATGAAATTTGGTCAAATGTTGTCAGGGTATTGCTACAATATGTCGTTCATTAACTGGGTCAAAGAGGTATTGTTTCATTTTGGAGCATTTGTGCGACGTTTGCCATGCATGCACAAATTGCATACACAGGTAATAACTTGTCTACTCGGCAGCATAGATCAATACCCTGACACTGAAGCCTACACGGTTTGATACATAGTATCAAAATGAAACATCTAAAAGCAACCACATACAGTTCATTGTGCAAGTGAGAAAGTGAGCAAGTAGCCACCAGCACATCCAAAGAAGAGCTTGTCAAAGGCCATCAAATATCGAATCAATTTGTCCCAACGCCTTCCTCTTTTCGGTGTTCTCCAGAAGTTCATTAAGACCGCTCGAAGCAGAAGCATATGTCACCTCAGGTTCTCTGAAATCCTAATTTAGAAGAAAACATGAACTTTAGAAAACATATAGAAAATAGTGAAAGCTTACCTTTTTGAATAGAGATCAGGGCTTACCCAAGAAGAGCCATAGAAGTCGTTTATATGGAACATGAGATTGGAATTGTTACTAGTTGATTCCCGAAATGGATAATCAACCTTAGGGCCTTTAAAGGAATTAATTTATTCGTCGGATACCTTGGGGCCTTTAGAGGAATTAATTGCGTCATCCAACTGGAAAATGAAAAGGAAGAAAATTAGTATAGAAAGGTAGAAAATTAGTATGATAAATATCTTATTGAAAAATGGTAAATTAGAGCAGCATATCTGTAGTATAATTCCAAAAGAACCTCATCAACAGAGAGTTATCTTTGTACAAAAGAACCTTATCTAACCCAAAACATAAGGTTCTTTGTCCATTAGTATAATTCCAACTTTTGCATGAGAGTTATCATGGTTGGTACACCTCAATGCTCGAGTTTAAAGATCTATGAAAATTAATTATGCTGGCGTTCTGGCAACGTATCTTTTTCATGACCAACTTATTTTATCAGTTTTGTTTTTTAAGATGTAGAAAAATAAATGAAGCTTTTGACTTGGAAAGTTATGCTTTTGACTTGAATTCAAAAAATAATATTCAATTAAAAAATATAAAATTGAATTGAAAAAATAAATATTCAATTAAAAAATATAAAATGGAAAGAGGCTTACGTGGATTTTCCACTCCTGAAAGTGTATTGATCTAATTAAGAAGCATGCAGAGTAATTTATATTAAGATCTTTATCCATCTTTTGTTTGGAAATATTTATATATTTGGTGAAACAACAAACTTAGTTTCAGGCAAACACTATTTACTTCATGTTTTACTAAATTTATAAATTGGTCCATGAACTCCTCAAAAATTATAATTTCTAAAATATAACAATATCATGAAACTAAACTGCATGTAACTATATATAGCTTACTAGTACATACAAAAAAAAAATTAGGATTGAAATTAAATTGTAACTATAACTTACTCAAAATTTTCTTGTAGTTCCAAGCTAGACATGTTTCCCTCCTATTCAAGCTTATCTGCTCCAACATGACATAGGATATGTCTACTTTGATAGAAATTAACGCTGGACGCCTAGAGAGCTGTAAAAGTTTGCAAGGCCCAACATTATTAGAAATTTCCTTTACAAAATTCAATACGAAATTATTAGGCATACATGCATGATATTGTTGTCAATATACAAGGTGAAAGCAATTAACCAATATATATACTGCGTACCAAAAAAACCATCAATGAACAGCAACCATCTAACAAGCTCTCTTTTAAACATTTATTTATTTTAAAATTTAACAAAAGTATCTTAACGCATGGTAACTTCAGAAAATACACGGACAACTCTTCACTTGTAAAATAAATTTCTACAAAGGGAAGTTGAAAGATTGGCTTAAGAAAAAGCAATCAAAGTATACAATTAATACCACAGATGTAGCACTTAATATTAACTCGATTCTTGGTACTGCACCAGACATTCGATCAGGTCTGGGACCGCCATGTACCGAGAAGTACCAAAATGCACATTCTTAATTATAATTTTTTCGTTCTTTGGATTTCTGGCAAGTTTTGACCTTTTAACTAATTGGAGACCCACATTACAAAATGGAAATGTGCATATCCTTGGAATAAAAATGAAAGACTAATTATTAAACGAGGCAACCTTAAAAAATAAGGAAATTAATCAAGATACCTTAAGAGAGACAAGAAGAAGCTTAAACCTGTCAACTAGAGAGCAGATAAAAGGAATCCTTAACAAGGAGAGTATGTGGGAGAAGGAAATATACTGGTTAAACAGATAGAGTATGAGAGGGTTTTTAAAGAGATTTAAGAGGTCAGTTTTTCCGCATCTTGTCAAGGATAATTTACGCTTCTACTGTTTCTTCTCCTTTGATAAAAAAATAATCTAAACTTTCATTTATTCATTTATGTTTCCACAGTGTTCCAACCACCCCATTTAACTACAGAAAGAGAAAACAAATAAAAAAAATTCATCTGTTACATATTCCACAGTGTTCCAACTACCCCATTTAACTACAGTGGGCTCCTTAGTTAATTTAGTTACGCGGGACCAAGCTGTCTGTGACTACTAATAGAATATTAGGTTTTTGTTTTGAAATATTTATTGAACATTTATATCTGTCACCAGTGCCAGGTTCTTAGGTAGTAGTATTATTAGTGCTGTACTTCCTGATCACATAGGATTTTAGAATTACGTACTTCTTTTTTTTTATTCAGTCAATTTTGAAAACCATAGAAATTAATTTTAAAAATGATCGAAACAGCTGATTCAAAAGTCCAAATATACAACCTCAATTTCTATTTTCTATTTTCGTGTATATGTTATTCATTTATTTTGCTACGTACGATAAGTTATTATCAAATATCAATAATAATATTATTGAATATGTAAAGTATCACTGAACATGTTTAGAATAAAACCAAAGAAAAATGATCAATAAATATTAATATTGGATGCATTGCTTCCATTTTTTCTGCAGATGTCATTAGTTTAGATTGTAAGGAGAAGTGTGGGAACCCATGAGTCATTGCATCTAAATATCCAAGATAGTAAAATTAATATAAGGAGGTTCAAAATTTTTCTCTTGTCTTAGTTAGACTAGAGTTCAGCTACAAACTGACAGGAGAGAGAGATAATTAGAAAATTAATGCATTCATTAACTCTAAGAACCTTTTCAGAGGTCTTTCTTCTCCCAAAAAAGTTCAACTACTTTCTTAAATTTCTCTAAAACTCCATTTAAAACAGAATATTTTTCTTTAAATAAATTAAAAATACAATGAACAATTGTTAGATTTGAAAGGGAAAAAAAAAACTATGCTTGTTATTAATTTAGAAAACAATGAGAAACTAATCACCACTAACAACCCATACTAGCAAGGATATCTTAGATACACCAAACAAAAGATAAAAATGAACTTTTACAAAAATGTCATGTAATTTTTTTTTTTTTTTTCCAAAATTTGCGGTTTTCAGCTTTTTATTTGTCAACCGATATAATGCCTTGTACAATTACTTTTTATTTTTATTTCTTCTCTCGGCCCTCTCCAATAGTTAATAGTGCCTCCATTTTTCAGAATTAAAGTATTGTTATCATTTATTTGAAAACCGATATCATATTTTGTGGTGGAGTGACTTCCTAACCATCAAAAGATACAAACTAGATTTAAAAAGTAGATTGCAATCAATGTTATTGATAAATTTGGAAATAAGATTTTTTGAAAAGTAGATTGCAATCAATGTTAGAGACAGAGTGCTAATACAAGCTATTTTCTTTATACATGTATATACAGATAATTTTGTTTTTTTTAAGTAACATGATCATAAACAATTTTTATGAAATTTTATTTCTATTGCTGATTCACAGAAATGGAGTAGAGCATCACATAATCATAATCAATTTTTATTTAATTTATTTATGTTGTTGATACTTGATACACATAATAAGAAAATTTAATTTAATAGCTACAAAAAACAAAGATAAGTCATATTTGTAGATATGTTCCTCCTGAAACCCCATTTCTTTATAACTCCATTTATAAATAAAAGATTTAATCAACAATTGTAAGGTTTAAAGGAAGAAACTTTCTTTATATTAATTGAGAAAACAATGAGAAACTAAACAATTTTTATAAAAGTCAACTTCTAAAAAAAATACCCTCTACTTTTTGTTTTTGTTTTTCATTTGTCAAAATTTACTATTTATAAATTTTGTTTGAACAGTATACTGCCTTCTACAATTTACTTTCTATTATTATTTCTTCTCTGGGTTCTCCTCAATGGCCATAGTGCCTTCAATTTCCAGGATTAAAGTATTGTTATTAATTCTCTTGGAAACAGATATAATATTTTGTGGAGTGACATCTTATCCATAATAAAGTCCAACTAGATTTGTAAAATATATATTAGTGACAAATCTGAAGAGGAGATGTTTTGAAAAGTAAATTCCAAACAAAATTAGACATAGACTGTTAATACAAGTTTTTTTTCCTTATATATGTAAATAGAGAGATTTTGGTTAACTAATTGTTTTCTTCGTTGTTTACAATAAGTGTTGTAAATAGCGGTATGCGCTCGTCGGACAGATTTGGTACCACCAAGCGATTAATTGAAAATAATCCGAAATAACTGGTTAATAAAAAATAATCAGCCGATTAATTTAAAAAACCTGTGATGGTTTGCAACATTGGTTTACATCATTATCTTCTTTTTGTGCATGTCGTTTTGTGCTCGATGTCTACGCTGCAAATCGTTACACACATGAATTAATTAGTTCTTCACGGGTGGAATTCAAAGTTGTGGATGGAAATGCCACCAAATTGGTGCAGGATACCTGCTGAACTTCATGACCAATGAAATAATAGTTAGCTAGATCTCACTTTAATTCACTATAAACTTAATTGTAACCTGGACCCAGCTAATTACCGTCCTTTAAGATTTAGTCTGGGCTTCCTAGTTATCATTTGTTTAACTTTTTTTTATTTTACATGTTTGTAACTAAGAGAATTGTTTCAGACAGCTGTGTAATACCTTTCACCTTTGATCGCCATGTTGTTAGCGCGCGGTAATGTTTCGTTGATTTTACATATTTTAGAGTGTACATGAACCAAGTTGATGAGTTCTATATATTGACTGATTATCAGTTGTATATTAACACCTTTCACCTTTCACCTTTTACATATTTTCGTTTATTTTACATATTTTAGAGTGTACATGTTAGCGCGCGGTAATGTTTTGTTTTCCTTTAGTTCTATATTAACTCTTTAGTCTCCATTTATCATCATTTATCATCACCAATTTGAATAAAAAAAGAAAATATGATACATTGACTGATTATCAGTTGTAACTAAACATAGAAATAGAACTAAAGGAAAACAAATTAGTAATGTATAAGATGTTTTTAATTAATAAGAACTTAAAAATAATAATCATCATGCAGTAGCATCTTATATAATCAAACCCTATGAATATCTTATATAATAATGACCTCATTCATTAGACAAAACTATAAAGTTCTATATAAAGTTGGAAGTTTAATAGAAAAAAAGGAAATTCCAAATATTAAGTTTTTTAATCTTTTTCTTAAAGTAGAAATAAGATGAGAGTGCACCTACAAATTTGACGGGAGAGAGATTTGACATTTCAATGTAAGTCTCTTTCCCAAGAAAACTCAACTACTATCTTGATACATGCACAAAGCCATACGTGATCAGTTTCATGAAATGGAAAAAAAAAAAGTAAAATTATTTATATGATGAAAGAAGTAATGAATAAAAATAACTTAATATTCAGCAATAATAATTTAATTTCTGTAAATTTTGTAATGGATAAATAGTAATGTAATTTTTGTAATGACTTAAAAAATGCGAATCGATTTAATTCTTGTTATTTTTTCCCTAACAATTATCTTTTCCATAATTTCCATACTCACATTAATAATTTTGATTTATCAGAGAGAGTTTTACGTCGGAACTGGTAATATCGTATTTGAATTATTTTTATGTTTCTTATATATTTGTTAGTTTTTGTGTGACAATATTTTGTATACATGTACATATTTTTACCTGTATTTAGTTGAAAAATATAAAATTAAAAAAATTGTCAAAAGTCAAGAAAAATATTCAAATTTTTAGGCCGATTTAATAAGTTTTAAACTCATAATTTTTATGGCCGATTGAAAACTTATAAGATTTTACCCACATTTATATATATTAATACTCCAAAACTTTTATCGCTTTAATCACATCATAATTCCTTCTTTGATTTAAGCGTCATGAATTAATTTTTACCAACATAAATACATTATCTCATTTAGTAATTTCTTAATTTCTTAGAAGTGATGAACGATTCATATATCCATCATTTGCCACACAGAGAACTGGGAATAACAGGACCCTGTTATTTAATTGGAATCACAGCAGATTTATTTCCCAGAACTGAGAAGAATCACCCTTTAAGCTTGATCGTCTCTCAGTATATTATCAGGTTGATCTTGACCTCTGACTTGAAATTAAATACACCGGTTTATGCATCCACAAGTAGTCGCATCACTGAAAATACAGTGAATGCCTACGTGACAAGTGACATCATATCATAGATCGGATTTCTAAGCTACAGATCCAACCAAGAATTGTGCTTCTTCGGATAAATCTTAGCCATTCATTGAAGATCGAACGGGCGAAATAGAAAGCTTATGTACGACCGGCTTTTTATCCAATTACCCGGTTTGAACCCCAAGTTCTATTTTCTCAATATACAACCTCAATTTTAGTCAATTTCTATTTTCTTTTTTCATGCTAATACGATACCTAATTATATTTATTACTCAATTACATGTGTATAGAATTTGAAGAATATAACTAAATTTAGATAAATATCTGAAGTTCATTATATTAGATAAATGAAAGTTTAATAACAACATAGGACTTATATATAAAGTTGATCAGTTCAAATTAGATTAATGAAAGTATAATAACAAGAAATGAATTCTACATAAGGTTGATTATTTGAAGTTTGATAAATGAAAGTTAATAACAACAAAAAAAAATTCTATATAAAGTTGATATATTGAAATTAGATAAATAAAAGTTTAATAAAAGAATAAATGATATATAAAGTTAAGATATTTTACTTAATAGTGGGAGGAACCATAAAATAGTGGCAGATGCATGAAAACTGACAAAACATAGAGAAACAGAGAGAGATAGACATTTCAGAGTAAATGTTGATTTCTTGGAGGAAACTTTTTTTTTTTAAGAAGTTTGGTAGAGGCTACCAAAACAAAATCTATAGAATACCAGTCCAGTGCAAAATTCATATCGGCTGAAATCCTGAGAGGATTTCAGCAGATGCGGATTCGTCCAGTGCAACACATGCAAACCAGGAAATAACAATGAAAGTTATTACAACAAGAGGAGAACAAACTTCAAATAAAAAAAACCCCAAATAAGAGTAATCAGCCAATTCTACTTTTGCTAATTGAGGTCCTACAGTACCTCATTCATTGCTGACCCTCCAACTTTGGGAAACATTTAAATCTGTATTATATTATTGAAATAATTTTGAGAAAAATAGATCAATATTTAAGATATTAATTGAATCAATATTTTAAAATATAATTTTTCTGATTCTACTGCGCTCTTATGAATTGCAAAATTGAACTTAATTATTAATGGTTGTGTTTCTTGCAAGTTAGTTGGTCTCACAAATTACAGTGGTTGAGCAAAAGAGAGATTTGACAGGAGCAGTTAAGGAAATTTTAGTCGCGTTTCAATGTAAATGTATATGTGTAGTCAAGTCCCTGGCTCCCAAATGATCTCAGATGAAATTGGTGCAAGAAATGAATAAATGAATGTCCCAATTACAAATAGCCCCACCTTCAAGACAAGTCCACATGTAATCCTGCACCAAATGCACGTACCTGCCGCTTCAACTCCACTGCCCGGCTGCTTCGGAAATAAGCAATCTCCTACATACATAGCTTCCCCTAGGACGCGAGCTTTACGCCATCGGTGTAGCAGCAATTCAAACATCACGCCACGCCATGTGCACACAAACTGGGAGCTATTCTGAGCGCCAGCTGAACCCTGCAGTCCTATACATCATTGGTTTTTTAATTTATACAAATTGATATTATATAAAATAGAGTAGAACTAGGGTGTTACTAAATTCACCAAATTTATTTGCTAACTCAATTCTAAAACATATCGTATTGATTTTAAACGATGAATTCAAACTGTTAAAATCTTTCTACTTTACAAGTGATGTGTTTCTATGCGAAAATTTTAAAATTTTAAACTATTTTTGTATAGAGTAAAGTGATCAAAAGGTATTCAAAAAATGAATGCTTTAAAATTAATTTATAAACCTTTTAATTTTGACTACTTAACTTTATACTAATTTAATTTGAAACTTTAAAATTTTCACATGTAGACCCATTACTCATAAATTGAATGATTTCAACAGTTCGAATTTGTTATTTGAAATTAATTTAATAGATTTTAAGGTTGAGTTCACAAAGAGGCTTAGTGAACTTAAGAACACCCTAGTTCTACTCTATAAAATATTAGACAAGAAACCCTAAATAAAAATAAAAAATTTATCCAACCAACTTGATTGTTTTGTTTTTAAAAAAAAAAATCTTAAGAACCAAGATGTCATTTCGGTCCCGTTTCCTTTTTTTTAGAACCGAAATGGTCTGAGTCGTTTTCACAGATTTTGGAAAAATACGTTGAAAAATTGTGAAAATATCTCGGACCAAATTGCTATTTCGATTCTTGAAAAAAAAATATTCGCACCGAAATAATATTTCAGTTCTTATGATGTTTGTAAAAAAAATAATATTTTTTTAATTTTGATTTATAAAAAACATTAGACAAATAGCGTAAAAGTTAGATTGCAATGGCATGATGACGGATCCGATCATTTGTTTCTATAAACAGATTATTGGAAGTGTATCCTCAGTTATTGCATCCTACAGTATATAAGGAATGGTCTGGAATCTGGATTTAATTTACAGTTCTCTCTTCTCCCAAGAAACCTCAACGACTCTCTTAAAGTTTCATTAAAACTCCTCTGACAAGAGATAGACGAAGCATCACATTCTTGAAATGGAAAAAAAAAAGAAAAAAGCAAAATAATTTAAATAATAAAAAAGTAATTGATAAAAGAGTAAAGCTAGCGTGTGACATGCTCACCAAGAAAGTTTGGTGAGCATAACTCCAAAAGTATATCGGATCGACGTCAAATGCCAAATCCAAACCGTTGAAATCCATGTACTTCATGAGTGATGCATATACATGCAAAATTTTGAAAGTTTCAAGTTTATTTGCTACACGGTCAAGTGGTCAAAGAAATAATAAAAATTGAATATATAAAATAACTTATAATAAAATGTTCATTTCTTTGACCACTTGACCGTGTAGCAAATAAACTTGAAACTTTCAAAATTTTGCATGTATATGCATCACTCATGAAGTACATGGATTTCAACGGTTTGGATTTGACATTTGACGTCGATCCGATATACTTTTGGAGTTATGCTCACCAAACTTTCTTGGTGAGCATGTCACACGCTAGCTTTACTCTTGATAAAAATAACCTAATAATCAGTAATAATAATTTATGTTTGGTAAATTTTGTAATGGATAAATAATAATGTAATTTTTGTAATGACTTAATAAACATTCATGGTAAAAAAGTGATATAATTAGTCATGATTTATCTAATCTAACCAATAGATCATGAACAACCTCCTAATCCAATGACACAGCTCTTGCACAAACGAGTTACAGACAAGATACTTCAATTGCATTAGAACAAAATTTAAACAAAACTATTTCCCACAAGTGCAACACTGCATATTACATTTTTCAAATAAAAAGAAAAATAGACAACAAAAATATACATTGTTGAACAAATATTTTTCAAATAAAAAGAAAACCTAATAATTTATCATAATCGTTTTTTTTTTTGGAAAATATATTTATCCAAAAGTTGAGTTGCTTAGTAAAATTTATCAAACTTCTCAAACAACAACAATTATTATTGTTTCACATAGTAGGTCACTAATATATCTTCATCAAGGATTTCTATTATTTATTCTTTTAAGCTGTTGCATCGTTCCAACCTGCATGCCTCATTTATTCTCTACAATCTAAGTCAAACTTTTCTTTTGTTACATTTTCTATGAAACCTTGATGGAGTGAGTTACTGTAAGGTGGGCTCCTTAATTAATTTAATTGTGTAGGTCCTGTAGGACCAGCCGCGCATCTGTGACTAGTAATAGGAGTTGGGTTTAGAAAAGTAAACCAGTGTGGCACTTAAGACCAGTCAACTATTGCCTTTATTGTAGAGAAGTTGAAACGACTAGAAATTAAAAACTTTCTTTTGTTTCAATATGCAGGTACATAGTAGTTGAGGAATAAGCTTTTAAATTTCAACCGTTTGATCTAGAATAAGTGGCTGAGATTTACCCTAAGATGCACAAAATCCTTTTATCCGTGCCATTCACTGTGCTTGTGGTGCCTTTAATTTATTGTCAGCAGTTATCCGTTGAGAGACGAGAAAGCTACAATAATTATTCTCTACAATCAATTTTTTAGTTTTTTCTTTCCCAAAATCTATACAATCAAGTCAAACGTGAGGCATGTCCCAAGAGAAAGAAAACCTTTTTCCTCTGTTCTATATTATCAGATGACTAAGAAAAACCTGTCTGGTTTGAAAGATTTTAATGTTTTAACTCATAATCTTTGTTGCAAAGTGTTTATAATGACATTTATGACCCTTTTATTAAAGTGCCCCCTTTATTACCATATCAGACATTTTTTGGCTTCCAAAAGATATGATGTTTTAACAAATACTGGTATTTGAGAGAGAGACTGAGAGAGAGAGAAGCAAACCTAAACAAGTGGGTCAATGGTACATCACAGTATGCTAGACTTAAATTGAGAGGTAACAAAATAATGTTTTCCTCTTGCTTTGAAAAACTAAATTGAGAGTGTGAAATATAGAGAATATGTGGGGTTTTAAGATATTAATTCGAGTAATTGGGCTTCTCTGTAGAACGTTGTGATACACCAAAAAAGTACTAAAACTAATTAATGCTATGAGTTATTTTCAAAATTTCAAATAAATATTTACTTTGAAATGTCAAATCTACCTCTCTGACTTGTCAGTTTTTCCTGCAAACTTCGATTTACTCTTATTCAAGTTTTCTTATCGTTTCCAAGTTTCCATCTGCCTCAATTTATTTTGTACAATCTATGTCAACTACAGCAAAAGAAACAAAAAAAAAAAGACTTTTCTTCTGTTGCATATTCTGTGTTACATTTATGATGTTACTATATGAGAGGTGGGCTCCTTAGTTTATTTAATTTTGTAGAACCCTGCACCCTTCTGTGACCAGTGATAGGAGTTGGCTCATTATAAAACATAATATACAATCTATTTGATTATAGAGAAGTTATCAAAAAGTTTACTTTGTTTATATTCATAATTGTTTGATTGTAACAAAAATTACTGTCACAACACTATATATATTGTTTGATTAGATGTCATAAATGTGTTTTGGTTTATTAACTCTCTTTCTTTATAATTAATCTACAAAAGAGTATTTTTCTGTACGTTCTCCGAGGAAGCTGTTGAAAATATAAGAAGGAAAATATGCTGATTTTTTTATTTATATCCAAAAAAATAATTAAATTTCAAAAAATAACCAAAGTTGGTAGGATTTCAAAATTTACCCAAACTGGAAATTATTTTTTCCAGTATTCTAAAACTGAAATTTTTTTTTTCTGGTTTTAGAATTCCAAAACCAGTAGCTAAAAAAAAAAAAGAGAAACCGTAATTTTTTTTTCCAGTTTCACTATTTTTTTTTCAGATTTTTATTTTATTTAAATAGAAATATTTATAATTTATTTATTTTATGCATATTGCCGAACGGAAAAACTGGACAAAAGTAGAAATGGAGAGTTGATATAAAGCCTACATTAATATTGCTGCACCATGTAACCCTAATTTATGGCCTATATAAAGCCTACACTGACAAAGCAATTTCTCAGCCCACCCCAATCCCCCACTCCCCCACCCCAAAGCTCATCTCCTGCATTGCTCAAAACGGAAAAAAAAATAGAGAAAAAGAAATAAAGAAGAGAAGTATTTGTGAGGTAAATGACAGAAAAGGAATTGTCAATCAGTATATTAGATGTTTGCATGAATATATAAGATTACATTCACTCATTACGTAAAGGTTTTTAGGTCCATGTTTTTTACATCTCTTCACCATCTTCAAGCGTTTGGTTTGTTTTTCTTATGCCTATCCATCAACTTCCCTTTGTAGACCCCCATTTTACAAAGAGAAGTGCTGTCCGTTTATTTGCAGAAGTTATCATGTGTTAATAAGGTTTTGTTAAATTTTAAAATATTTTTTTTAAAAGAGTTTGTTAGATGCATGGTGGTTGTTCTTTGATGGCATTCTCCACTTTGATCTGGTTCATGAAGTTTTCAACATAAATTCAATCTCATGATATTAGTTTTGCAAAGGAGTTTAGTCGCCTTAATATTTAAAAATGAATATTCATGGATATTTGCTTTCAAATTTAATAGGCCATCCATGTTTTTTATTGTTCAGGCTCGCTTTTGACAGGAAAGAGTTGTAGTATTTCGAGCTCAGCTTTGAGCTTTCCCTTCTGACAGGTAAAGGGGCTAGTGAAGCAGCATATATACTCGATACGGTGATCTCCTACTCCCCTTCTATTCAGGTATTTCTTTACCTGTACAAATAAACACTGTCATATAGTTACCAAAATATGCACTTTGTTTTGCATAGTTTCAAGCAGTCATTCATATATTAGTATTTTAACTGTGACAAATGTAAAGAAACTTTGTTTTCTGGGATCAATTCCTAAAAATTATTGAAACTTATTTATCCCATGTTTCCCAAAATTTCCGTTAATTTTAATCTGATACCATTTGCTTTTAGTGGGTGGTGGTTAAAATTGGACATAATTTTGTTGCCCATACAAGATTATCACAATATATACAATATAAGATTGGGATTTTTTCTCTTATTTGGTTTGTTATATATATAGTGGCTTATTGTTTTCACCTGATAATTGACAACAATATCTTGCGTATGCTTAATTTTGTAATTTGGTATTAATTTTGTAAGGAAGGTTCCTAACAATGTTGGACCTTGTACACTTTTACAGGTCTTTTGGCATCCTAGCATCTGGTATCTAAGTAGATATATCCTATGCTATGTAGATAAAGATGGAATTGGAAGGAAATATATCTAGCTTGGAACTACAAGAAAATTTATGGTAAGCATGATAAAATGAACCAATCTTCTATAAATAGTATAACAATTTAATTTCATGATGTTGTTATATATTTTAGGAATTAAATTTTTTGAATAGTTTATGGCCTAATTTTAAAATTTGCTAAAATATAAAATAAATAGTCTTTGCCTGAAACCAAGTTAATTTGTTGTTTCATCAAATACAAAAACATTCCCCTAAAATAAGAATAGAAATCTTCATATATATAAATTACTCGGCATGCTTCTCAATTAGGTTCTTAGTGACGTGATCATGTCCCAAGACAAAATATCTCTTCCAAAGTTACAACTGTACTCGAGTTAAGCCACTTGTGCACATTATCAATTTCGTAAGTCGGTTTCTTGTAGGGATTCTGAAATATTAATTAATCAAATGCTTCAAATTAATGAATAATTTCAAGCTTAATTAATTCAAGCATAAATATTAATTGAGTTCTAAAATTGCATAGAAATTAGTGTCACAAATTGTACCAGATGCAATTATATTATACTTAATTTCTTTTAAATTTAAGATTCATTTGAAACTATCAAAGCAAGTAAAGATTGCATAGGATTTGATAACCATTATGTCCTAATTATCATTTTCCAACTTTAAATACAGAAAAACTATCATGGGCTACGAAATAATATGGAATATGTTAGTGTACCCGATGACCTTCTATTTCAACAAGTCAGCGTACCAACCTTTCATCATAAACCTTATGGATTAGGCAACACATCTATGAAGTAAAGAAAGTCAATACTTTGTAGTAGATCAACCATATATGTTGGGCCAGATAGTTCTAGCAATACTACAGATACGGAAGAAATGTAAAGCAGCGAAGAGGTTGATGAAATTGTTAGAGCTGCTACTTTGGCTTCTAACATTGATATCGAAAATAAGTTGGCTAGCATGAATAAAGAGATCATGGATAGAGTAGCAATCGAGATCAATCAATTCTATTAGACAACGGGTATTCCACGGAATTCTTTATCAGTTTGTACTATGTTTTCGCTAATTACAATGTGTTTATTAATAACAATGTACATGCAAAATGTTATGGAGTGAGTTACTATGAGTTGGATGGGCCCCTTAATTAATTTAATTTTGTAGGACCCAGCTGTATGTGACTAGTAATAGGAATAAAATTCAAATGCTACAAATAGAAAAAAAAAAGGTTTGAACGCAAATCCAACCTAAACAGATCAAGACAGTTATTATCCTTGATTAATTCTTAGAAATGCAAAAACAATCTAAATAGAAAAGGAGAAATATTACTATATCCAGAAATTACAATCCTTCAATCAATTAGAAATCGCAAAAAAATTAATAACTTCACATTTTGAATGTATTTGAACAATTTTATACTATTAATTATTTGTCTGTTTGGTTCAGAGTGAAATTTGGTTTAGAAATTCAGGAAGTCACTCCACCAGAAAATATGATATCGGTTTACAAAGAAATTATAACAATAATTCTTAAAAATAGAGAGAACCGAAGAAGAAATGCAAATAAGAAGTTCATTTTAGCGGTTGAAAGAATATCTAAAATTAAAATATAAAATTTTGGAATAAAAATAAATTACAGGATATTTTTACAAAAGATCATTTTTATGTTTTGTTTGGCTTATCTAAGATAGCTTTTCTAATATGGGTGTTGTTTATGTTTTCTAAATTGTTATAAGCATCTTCCTTCAAAATCTTACGATTGTTCATTGTATTTTTAATTTAAATTAAAGACAAATACACTGTTTAAAGGAGTTTTAAAGAAATTTAAGGGAGTAGTTGAGTTTTTTGGGAGGAGACATGCATTGAAATGTCAAATCTCTCTCTCTTGTCAGTTTGTAGTTGCACTCTAATCTTACTAGCTTCTACTCTAATGAAAAGATGTAAACTTAATAAAGAATTTCCTTTTTCTATAAAACTTTCAACTTTGTACAGAACTTTAGTGTAGTCTAATGAATGAAGTCATTATTATATAGGAAATTCATAGGGTTTGATTATACAAGATAAGCATTGTTATAATTATTTTTTATTATTTTTAAGTACTTATTAAAAACATATGACACGTTATTATTTGTTTCCTTTTAGTTTTATTTATATTTTTAATTATAACTGATAATCATTTTTCATATCTTCTGTTTTCATCCAAACTGGTGATGATAAATGATGATAAATAGAGAGTAGAGAGTTAAAAATTATACATTGTGACGATTGTTATAATTATAATTTGTTTTCATGTTTATGCATAGATGTAAGAGAGAATGATTAAAATGAAAGTTTACAGAAAAACTGACAAGTGAGATAGATTGATGTCACATTTCAAAGTAAAGGTTGATTTGAAAATTTGAAATTCAGTCTAGCATTATTGTCAATATAAATCACTGTTAAATGCTGTGCATCATGCCTGATAATGGACAGATAAAACTAGAAAATATGGAGTCTTAACTACAAAATTAATTCTCTAATTTGTATTCCTTCTTAGTTGTCACTTGTTCTATCATGAATTGTTTAGAATTTTTAAAGGAAGTTAATTAGAAGCCACCTGTGTAGGCAAATATTATATTATACCAATTCAGCTGCAAAATGTGTAAATTATTCTTTGATCAGAAATTTAAATTTAATACAATTAAGAATTTTTAAGATTAACTGATTTTCTACCTATCTAAAAAAATAGTAAATTTTTTTCAAAAAATATAAAATTTGGTCTCCAAACACATATTAATATGGAGAACAAGATGAATGGTTCGGATTGACCATTTGAATTTTGAAAACTCGAATATTGAGCCGTAGCACTGTAGCCCTCTATGCAACCCATAGCACCTTCGCCTTACCCTAAATGTTGGTTTTTGGAAAATTGTAATTCAGCCCTTGCATTAGTTTCAAGAACCCTTTTACAGTTGTTCTTTATTATCCAAGATTCAAGAAGCTCACCTACTTTCATTAAATCTCTTCAGAAGTTATTTAAAAAAGAGTATTTTTCTGTTCTCCAAGGAAGCTATTGAAAATAAGAAGTAAAATATTTATATTGGAGGACTAATCAGGACAAAAGAAGAACTGGAGAGTTGAGACAGAGCCAACATTAATATTGCTGCACCATGAAACCCTAATTTATGGCCTATATAAAGCCTTCACAGAGAAAATTCTCAGCCCACGCACCCCAACCCTACTCCCCCCACTCGAAAGTTCATCTTCTTCCTTTGTCAAAAAGAAAATAAAAAAGAGAAATAAAAATAGCTTGCTGTAGCTTCATCCTTTCTTTTCTTAAACAACGGAGAGAGCTTTTCATACAGAGAGACATTTTCTCTCCGTTGTTAGAAAAGAAAGGATGAAGTTGCCCATTTGCTTGGGATTCCCATTTGTAAGCTTAACGACAGGTGCAAGGAGCAAGGAATTTAGTATTGGCCATGCCGGATGCCGCGCATTGAAAAACTTGGATAATATGGAGAAAAATCATGAGGTACTTTATTTTTACAAATAATATGATGTTTGACCGAGCCTTCATTTGCAAGTGTTACTGAGTCTTAATTCTTTGTTGCAGCGATATGGGGTGGACATAACCTATGCGGAAGTGCTCAAGTATAAGAGGAGGTTCAAATAAAATCCTCGGATTTGGTTGATGTGAGGCTGACAAAGGTGAAGCGTTACCTCTACCAGACGAAAAATTCGGGTTCCGAGGTCCGTGCAATTAATGATCTAATTTTTCATAATATAGTATATATACACACATGTACGAGTTAGGCCATACATACAAAGAACTACATTAACATTTATAAAAAAAGAACAGCTTTTACTTTTAAATGATCCATAATATTTATGTGACATAAGATGTAGGCTAGAATTATTTAAAAAAAAAAAGGTAGAAGAGAAAAAAATTACACAAATATAGAGATAATATTACGTGTTTTTGAGGTTATAGAGGAAAGAAAAAGGCTCAGTGGAATTTGAAACAACCTGTGCCGCAATCTCAACAATCAGATTTTCCGGGAGCAAGTTGATTGTCATGGTTTTTAGCTTTCTTTTCATTGATTTTGTTGTAGCACCATTTGATGTCTGTTTGTGGCGATCCATTATTAATTGATGCTATTTTTTCCTTTCGATGGTGTGTGCTTACGATTTACTATGCATGTATATATTATAACGTTGTCACAAAGCAAATTGAGAAGGCAGCTGGAACAGAGAATTTAGAAAGCAATTCCTTGTTTAAATTGGAAAACGAAATATCTATTCTAAAAATGGACTCGAGAAGAGTCTTTGACATATACACAATATATACTTCCCAATTCGCATGGTGTTCATTTTAGATCCTAATTTTCAAAGACCTTGATATATAAATAGTACTGATTGCAATTAATATTTAAGGAAACATTTTCAATTGAAGTATAATGAGCTTTCTATATTAGACCTATCGTACTTTTTCGCATAATTTTATTTCATTATTTTCATACTTTCCATATATGAATTCATCCTTGTCATTAATTAATTTATCGTAAAATTTTCCAATTACTGAACTCGGCCCAAAACTTGGCCCAATAGAATAACTTCTTTCAAAATCCGAACTGACTCACTCAAACCGTTAAGCAATCCCCCACCCGTTTGTCTTGGCTTGTTTACCTTGTAGCAATTTATGTCTTCATGTAATTATCTCCTCAGTAGACACGTGTTAAAATCAAAAGGCGTCACCACACACTACTAAAAAAATGGGATCTCCTAACGCCTATTTTCTTTCAGTTTAAACCGATCATGGTGCGAAGCCGATAAACCATAGCTGTGGTGGCAACTTTCTAAATAAATTAACATTTCTTATTGTATCGGTTTTTATTTCTGATAGAAAATCTGTGCAAATTTATACTATCGGTTGGTAACTGTTTACTGATGGAATAATTTTGAGTTATCTTAGCAGAATGTATGTTCAAGCCGATATAACTATATAAGCAAGTTGAATTTGTTATGCACGTTGTGTTTTAAACCGTCAAAATAAATAGACTTTCAATCGCGCTTCCTCACTGGAGGCTAAAGGACATTAATTTTCACACCCCTCAAGTCTAATCAAATAAATTTTTTCTTATCTTTGTTCTTCTTATGTTAGGGTTTAGTAACCGCTCTGTTTCCTCATTAATTTATATCGCGCCTTCCATTAATTATGCAATAATGTGTGACTATAGCAATTTGTCCGATTCAATACTAATTATAATCTTAGATCTGTTTGTGACAAATGTGGCGGTGCAGACGTGCATGTTATCTAACAGGTGGGAGCACTTTCTATGTTTGCGTAATGTCAAAAAATTCAAGCAAAAGAGTTGAAAAACATCCAAATTAGTTAAAAAAAACAAAATTATTTCAACAATGTCAATCAAAAACATATTTAGTCTTGCACAAAAGAATAATCGATGAAAAACATAGAAATAGGATAGGAATAAAATATCATCAATAGAGAGCGGACAATTAATTTCCTCTTAATTATTAGATTAAAATTTGAATACTATTATCCTATTTAAACTTTCTATCTTTGGACAAAAAAATAGCAGTTATTGATCGTTCCAATTTTTTTATCAAAAATTTTGTCAATATTTTCTAGAACGATAAATAATAATTAGTTTTTCAAACTTTTGTTTTTAGTTGGTTACGACTGAAAATAAACTTATGTTTATGATAAGAGCTTAAAATTAGATGTTAGACTTCATCTTTTTGCAACTTCTAATATTTCAAAATACTTGTTATAAATACTTGACATCATGCTTATATTCGATCTTATTATCACTATTTATCAAGGTTCTAAATAGCGTTTATCGCGTCATAGCGGGAAGCCGAAAAAAAAGCTATAGTGAATAGCGTCGCTATAGCGAAAGCTATGCCACATAGCATTTTTTTTATTTTTATAAAAATTATATCATATATTTGTACTAAATATCAACATTATCTAAGTCTCATATAACAATAAATAACATCAAATTGATTAAAAAATTATAATATTCATATTGAACCAATATAAAGTCCAAATTGTGACTCAAAATATCCATAGTAATACTAATATCATAAACTATCGATCTTTTTCTATTCAAAATATATTCAGCATTATGATATAATATATCTTTTTTCTATTTAAATTTCAAAATAACCTAGACATCATGGCATAATTAATTAACTTTATTTAAAGCCCATATAAATTGAAAAAAAAAAAAAAACAGCTCATGTTGCATAGCGCACTGTAGTTTCCTTATTTGATTTCGTTTGATGGATCTCTCATTTAATAATTAATAGTTTACTATAAAACTTAGTACGTCAATTGCAAAAAAAAAAAAATCACGGTTAAAATCCAATCTGAGCCTTTATTTAAAATCCATATAAATTGAAAAGAAAAAAAAAAGCTCATGTTGCATAGCACGCGCTATTTGCACTATAGCGGACCGCTATTACCGCTATAGCGCCCGTAGCTCAAATAGCGCGTTTTGATACCATAGCGTAGCGCTTAGGGTCCAAAAACGCTATAACGCCGCTATAGCGCACTATTTAGAACACTGTTATTTATAAACAATGTCTTGTTTGTGCAACAATTTAGAGATAGATTCAACATAATATCAAATAAATTATATATATGGAGAATATTATATTGGTAATTTAAGTTAAACATATAATTACTCCTTGGAAGGTACTTTATTAATTATTATTGTTACTCATTATTATTACTATCATTATTGTTTGAATTATTATAAGTTCTATTTCAGCATTCAATCAAATATAGTCCCCAATCACAGAAATAGTAAATAATATCACAACACCACATAGTCTAAAAAACAAACCATATTTAACAAATCATATTTGGTTGAATGACAATGAATTAAGTCTCATGCATGTTAAATAAAATAAAGTTTAATTCATGCTTCAAACAATATATATCATAATAAAGCAAAGTAAATATGGTACTTAGAAATACGAGTATATGACATTGGACATTAGTTGGGATCAGGCTTCTAAATAGCTAGCTATAGCGGCGCTATAGCTTTTCCGGACCATAAACGCTAAGCTATGAGATAAAATTGCGCTAACTCAGCTACGACCGCTATAGCTATAATAGCTGACCGCTATTACCGCTATATGAGACCCGCTATAGCTACCGCTATGCTACATAGTTTTTTTTTTGGAATTTATATGGACTTCTGTACTTCTATTCTTATTTCTAATGTTACATGGTCTTCTACGATAAGTATACTAAACCAAACTATATGCTTATATTCTTATTTGTGATTTATTCTATCATTCTATATCGAGAAATATTCAAATACTAATTCTTCATTTTGATTACTCTTTTTATAGTATTCATTTGTAAAATTATTATCGTTCGTTTCAATTGAAAGCTGATTTTGATTATTATTATAATTATAAAATGTTTAAATATGTATATTGACTTCATTTACCTTATAAAATTAATTGCTCTTTGTCTATTATAATATGTAATACCATGAAATATAAACTATTAAATAATGTTACTTATTAGATTTTTTTTCCTTCTTATTTGCGTAATTGATAAAAAGTATAAACTTAGATTAGTTGTTACATCAATTCTCTAATATTGATTATGTTGATAATTAGTATAAATATAGAATATAAAGTTTGAAAAGGGAAATCACTATGTGTGATAGCTTCCGCTATAGCTACGCTATTCGCAATAGCTTTTTTTTTTTGGTCTCCCCGCTATGCCGCTATAATCGCTATTTAGAACCTTGGTTGGGATCAACGGTTTCTGGCGGGCAAAGGTTATTTTTATTTTTAGGGAAAATTTCTAGTGTGCCCATTCAAATTTTTGAAATAGCCAATTTCCCCATCAAAACATCAAAATATCCAATATCCCCATTCAAATTAAACATTCTTTCCTTTATACCCATTTAACTATTTAACATTTTATTTGATTATTTTAAAAATATTATTGACCAATATACCCTCTAATTTTAACTAGTCCTCTTCTCCTTCCTCCTTGAAATCCATCTCTCATCCTCGCCATCTCATACTCTGTCTCACTTGTAAATTTTTTTTACAGCGTAGTTTCTATATGTAGTGAATGGAAAACAAAGATTACATCAATCAATTACCGAACCAAATGAATTTAATATTTGTGCAATGGATGAACTACCTTGCTGTTAAAAGAGACGTTCTTTTTCAAACAAAAACGATAAAACTTACAAACAAGCCCAGCAACATGATTTTGATTCCATGGAAGAAGTATTTCCTAATTCATATAAGTTCAAATTAGAAAAGAATTACGAAAGATGCCAAGAGCTCGAATCTGCTTCCATTGACGGAGTTGAAATTTAAAACAATGATGAGGACGCGCGCAGTTGAATCAGATGAGATATCTTCAAAAAAAAAATAATGAAGCAATTTCTTGTGGAGGCGGTCTTTGACGTATGTTACAATTTATCACAATTCAATTACACTTAATTTGTCAGATCAATCGTACAAGAGGAGATGGCCTTTTGCTGTATTTTCTCAATTTGGGGCTTATTTATGTAATTGGTTCTCAGATCCTTCTTTCGGACTTCTAATAACTTTTTTGTCCTTGAAAAATCTGCACTCTATTGTACTTATAAATCTCCAATAATGGCTATAAACTTCGTATATTGAAATTGTAAGTCTTAATTTTACTTTTTTTTTCATTATTGGGTATAATGTCGAATTGAAGTATCATTTTAACTGAGAGCACATTGTGTCTTTTTATCCAACTGAACCGTACAAGTTACAACTGAGTGTCGCTAAGAAAATCAGTACAGAGATGGTGAGAAGGAGATAGATGGATTCTAGGCAGGAAGGAGAAAGAGGAAATGTTTTAAAGTCAGGGTATAATGGTCAATTTAAGTTATAAAATAATGAAATAAAATATTAAATAGTTAAAAGGGGATAGAAGAAATAATGTTAAATTTGTATGGGGATATTGGATATTATGGTATTTTGATGGGGAAATTGGCTATTTCAAAAATTTAGATGGGCACACTGGGAATTTTCCCTTATTTTTAAAAGGAGTCAGATGCCAGTTTTCTTTTTATTTAGATTATTATTTTTTATTTTTATTTTTTTTGTTTTTGCGAAAATATTCAATATTTATTACTTTTTTAGTAGATTTATTGCTGACTCGTTGGAATAATAATCCTCTTTAATGGCTAATTGGGTAGGTGATAAGCGCAATTTATGATGCTAATTGGGTATTGTTCATTTATATGTTTGGCTAATATAATTTATCATTCAATATGAATATTATGGAATATATGTAAAATATATCACTCAACATGATTAAAATAACAGGAATACAAAATGATCAATAACATATTGGATGCATTGCTTCAATATTTTTTTTCCTATTACAAATGTCATTTATAGTATAATCAGTTTCGAGTTGCACCAGTTGTTATTTGAATATGAACTAAATTGATCCCATTGCAGCAATGTATAATGCGAGCATCGACTTTTACCTGATATTATGAATTGCAGCAAAGTATATTACAATCACTTTTTAAAATTTAGTAGACACAACAACAACAACAACAACAATTCTTACAGTCCGTCAATTTTTTTGGAAGGCTATAAAAAAAAAAGTTGAAAAAGCAACAAAGCCTATTAGAATAAATTTCGAGCAACATTTCAAACTATGATCATAATGTGTCAAGAAGAATGAAAAGAATTATAAAAATATAAGATTGTTTTGGTAACATAAAATAAAAGAATACGGTTTAATTTCTTCCAACTATAATTTGCATAACTTTAAACCACTACATGAGAATATGGTTAAAATATAGTAAATTTTTTTTTTTTTTAACAACATAAAAAAGCTTTTGAAATACCTGTTATAAGGTCGCTCTTATTACAAAACATAATAATTCTCATTTAGTAATTTAATAATTTCTTCGTATATGACATACCATTAATTTAAAATAAATCCTTACAGGAAAGAAGCTTTCATAAAGGCTGCTCATTGAATTCACAAGGTGTGAATTCTTAGTAGGGGTGCAAACGGGTTGGATATTACCCGACCGTATCCGACTCTGTATCCAAAAATTTAATACGGATATCCGATCTCTGAATATCCGTGCGGATACGGATACGGATATGGTTTTGAATTTTAATTATCCGTATCCGAATAGTAGATATATATTATATAATTTTATATGTATTTTGAAAAAAATTATGTCATTCACTATTATAAAAAGCGGATATCTGTATCCGTCTAATATCTGATCCGTATCCGTATCCGAAAAATAAAAACGGATACGGATATGGTTTTACCACTATCCGATCCGTTTGCACCCCTAATTCTTAGGAGTAGCTCTAAAATACATCAGTTCGTCCATGGCATCTTAATTAGGCCTCAGAGGATACAAACCTTGTCCCGTGCTTCTATGGCAGATAAGCCTGTAAATCCATATAACAAGTCTATTCCACCTTTCCTTATTATGTATTTAAAGTGACCAGCTTCATAGACAGAGGCCCAATATGTAAGCACCACAAAATTAAACATTCAAAGTTGTAAAGATCCGAAGGCCATGAGTCCATGATTTATTTACAAAGAATTTTAATAACAACAAATAAACAATTGTTGGTTGATAATCAATTAATTGCAAGGTACATTATAAATGAAATGCATTTTAATCATCAAAAACATATTTTTCTCTTGACTAACAGGGAATCATTTTTGCAAATTGATTGACTCTCCATTTTCTATTTTAATAATTAATGCAGTGAAGACCATGCCAAAGAAAAGAGAGCTGCTAATATAATAAATATTGCTATTACAGTAAATACAAGAGCCTCCATTGCAGATCAGATGTAAGTAACCTAACACCAAAATTATCAGAGGAAAAGGATGGTTGACAGGTAAGAACCATAAAGAAGCAAAAGGAGAACATCAATTAAATAGCAAAATTCGGCAGCTAATAATCAATTTTCGAAGGCACATAAGATTTGGAAATTCCAGATCACAGCAGAATTAAATTACAGTACCGTTTTGGGAAGAGTTGCCTTATCTTAAAAGTTAAAACATGTTATCTGCAAAAGAAGAGACATCCATGGAGATTGAATCATACCAAGTAACAAGGCATGTAAGCCCAAGGACCCATCGCTATATGCTCACCCATGTTTATCAATTCCTTTCTTTTTCCTGTGCTCATATCCAATGACATCAAATCATATAATCCTACAGGCATAAAAAGGATGTCTTTCTCTGGATGAAATGCAAAATGCCCCAAGTGAAGTATGCGAGAGTAGATAGTAAGAACATTCCAATGAGGCTGCAGAACTGAATAAATTTTATCAAGGTTCAATTGGTACTTTAATTTCCATTCTTGTCGAGTGTAGCTCTTAAGAACCCAAATAAACATCAATCCTTTCTTGTCGCACAAAGATATATAATGCAAGAGCCCTTGAGACTGTCCAATTTTATCAAAAGTACGACTGGTCATATCGGGAGGGTTGATCAACTGATAGGAGCATTCGTTTGCATTGATGCTCAGGATTTCACCACGAGTTGTTATACGATACAGCCTTCCTTCAACAAAAGTGCCCTTTGAATAAAATTTGATCATTGTGTCACACACCAATTCTCTTTTACTTATGCACTTTCCTTTCTTAAACGAGAAAATATTAATGGAGCTAGATATTTGCCCATCATCACTCCCGTTTGAAAAGCTGATGATCTGGAACTGAGAGTACACTCGAGGGTCAAAAGCTAAAGAAATTCGAAAGTCAAAAGGTGGACTAAAGGACAACATGGTAAGCAGAGTTCGGGTTGCCGGGTTATAGACATATAGATTGTGCACAGTAGGGGCGTTCTTGTTCAAAGCTTCAATAATGAGGAGCCCGTTACAGTAGTCGAGTATTTTCAAAATATCATAATTTGATAAGGCGCAGACCGTTCTATCAAGTTCCACCTTGTCAGCACCATGAGATAAGTTCACAAATCCAACACCGGAGCAACGATTGTTGTAGAAAATACCGCAAAAACTTGGTCGTAAGTGCTCGTTGAGCCCCAGGGCTTCAGAGGAAAGGGAAAGCCATGACTTGCAGATGGTTCTGCAGCGAAAGAAGGGCCTAGGTGGCAAGCGAGACAGGATCTCCATAATCAACTCATCTGGTAGTGTACTGATAGGTGATGTAGCTTGGTTGAGCCTCTGAATCTTGTTGTTCCTCTCACACTCAGATGTGGAGACAGTGATCCCTGCACATTAAAAGATAAAAAAAAAAAAATATATATATATCTATATCAGAATTAGACTTATAAATCAATCAAGAACATAATTCTCTAAACGGATGGTTGATAGATTTTGTTAGAAGAGTGAATCTTTTTAAAAACAGATTCTGTTTTCTATGTCACAAGAAACAAAATTGAAAATGAAAATTTATTAAAAGTAATTATTTTAGTATAAATTCAAATCGTTAAAAATAAGATTTATAAATTATTTTTAATGTATTTATTTTTATTATTTATTTACTGGTTGATTCTATACTAAATAAATAGATAGGAAAATTTATAATTTTTGAATGCAAACATATTACCCATGAAGTAGATCGGTTTCAACGATTTTAAATTGTCATTTGAAATAAGTACTAAAAAACCCAGTAGACGTTATATACATATATTATATATATATATATATATATATATATATATATATATATATATATATATGAGATGGGCTATGGTGCATTGCAATGCATGGAGGGATTTGTGCATTGGACCATAAATCTAAAATTCAAAATCCAAATGACCGATCCAAACCGTTCATCTTATTCTCCATATTAATATGGGCTTGGAGACCAAATTTTACATTTTTCTGAATTGTTTTACTATTTATTAAGTATTTTACAAAATTGTTGATCCAACGGTGGCTGCTGATTTTACTGTTTTGTTAAGCCACCGTTGGATCAAAATTTTTGTAAAATACTTAATAAATAGTAAACAAATTCAGAAAAATGTAAAATTTGGTCTCCAAGCACATATTAATATGGAGAACAAGATGAATGGTTTGGATCGGCCATTTGGATTTTGAATTTTAGATTTATGGTCCAATGCACAAACCCCTCCATGCATTGCAATGCACCATAGCCCATCTCTCTCTCTCTATATATATATATACATATATTATACATATGAGTAAGGCTACGGTGAGTTGCAAACTAGAACACATTTTTACTTCACGCAATATCTTCATTTTCAAAGTTCAAATAGCCGATCCAAACTATTAGATTTTTAATCTATATTAAAATATGCTTGGAAACTAAATTTTACATTTTTTGGATTTTTTGTTTACTATTTATTAAGCCACTTTGAAAATTTGAAAATCCGGGTGAACAGTAAAAGATAGTAAAAATTTCTAGACTGCTGGATCGGCGATTTTCAAAGTAGCTTAATAAATAGTAAAAAAATTTCAAAAAATGTAAAATTTGGTCTCCAAGCACATTTCAATATGGAGATCATGTTGAGCGGTTCGTATCGGCATTTTGAACTTTAAAATCATAAAATATGAGAGTGAAGTAAAATAGTTGCTTTACTTCTCAACTCATTGTAGCCCAACTCTTATACATATATTATACATATA
The DNA here is from genome assembly GCF_964058835.1 of Carex rostrata. Classification (NCBI taxonomy): domain Eukaryota; kingdom Viridiplantae; phylum Streptophyta; class Magnoliopsida; order Poales; family Cyperaceae; genus Carex; species Carex rostrata. The sequence goes on from NC_135951.1 coordinate 738,257, forward strand.
TTATACATATATTATATATACATATATTAAGGGATCCAATTACACCCTTTTTTGGAGACATAAGATTACACTCTATGTTTACAAAGTCCAAACAATCGATCCAAACTGTTCAATATAATGAATATGTTAATGTTCATGTCCACCCACAACAAGAATGGGAGAAGTATTCGCTACCGATATTGTCGGTATACCGTCGCGAATATAATACTACCGTCGCTAATAGAAAAAATACTTTTATGATGGTATACCCCTCGCAGATAGTCACTTTTATCGTCGCAACCCGATACTCTTGTAGGTATTTGTGATATTAAACCGATACTTTGCTGCTTTAATTTGTGATAGTCTAATCAAACATTTAATTATCACACTAATCTCGGGTGAAATTAGTGTTCCTCATTAATTATCTTGATTAGAACATTTAAAGTTGATTATTTTTATTTAGATGGTTGCTTCATAATCTAACTCGAGATAAACAATTCAGTAATGCAATTTAAGGCAACAAATTGATAAAGTCAATCAATCATATGAACAAGAATTACATTTTTGTTATTTTTAACCTTTAGGTTTTGTGTTTAGGTATCAAGTAGAGACCAACCTATAGTTTAATTTGAGTTACTCTACTCTGATGCCACTTTGATTTGTCTAAAGGCACCCAGAAGGGGTGAATATGGAGCCTTTTTTAAATTCTAAACCTATTTGGTTTGATTGTTTAATTTATGAAAAACCTAAAATGCTAATATATGTAAATAGATGAGTTTAGAGATACTTACATCTCCTAGGCTTCGTAACTGCTTTGTAGGTGCACCTTTCTTTATCCAATACGAAAGGAGAGTATAAGATGGAACTGATGAGTCCTTACAAATAATTTTTAAATTGTTTATAAAATATTTCATGAAGTTTTAGCATAATATTTACGAGCTTATGAAAAAAATGCAATTTATGTTCTTACAATACATAGAAATTAGAAATATTTTTTTCTTATCTAAAATATCAATAATTAAAAAAATATATTAGATTTGGACCATATATTTTGCGTTGTTCATAGGGAATATTGATTGACCCAAAATAGAACTTAACATCAATTAGTATTGGAGAAGCTCCGTGTGAAATGAATGAGTATGATAGTCTATTTGTAAAGTAAATAAATAAATAAATCTAATCATTATATTATTATTCGTTATTTACTTGTTATCATTTTAATATCTAATAATTTTAATAAATAAATTCAGACTACCGGTAAAAGTAATTGTGAGTAAGTATAGAATACAAATAAAATCAACTTTTAATTATAAAAATGTTTCTATTCAATTTGTATAGTATCTATTAATACACAAATAGGGTATTGCAAAAGCAAAGTGTGTTTGATACACGTGTCGGCACACATGGTTAAGGTCGACACAGCAAGTCATGTTAGATGTGTTGTGTCAAGATGTGCTCAAGTTGTGTCCTTAATCATATGGGTTGTATTTTAATTTTTATAAAATCAATATCTTTAAATATGACACGTCTATACATGTGCAAGCTACGGATGGATACGATATGGCATAGCACGTCAAATTTTCTTATTTTTTAAACATTTTTGAAGAATATTTTTAAATATTTTTACTAACAAATATTATTTCAAATTATATCAAAACACAAATGTACTACACAACATGTAAAAAAAAAAACGTGAAATTTATTGAAAATATAATTTAATTTATTTCTCATATTTTGGATAGTTTTACAGATTTATGGACAATAGTAAAAAATGTAACAAATTATCAAAATTTTAAAAAGCATAAAAAGAAAAACCGGCACACTGTGCCATGTCGTGTTAATTTTGTATAATTTTTTTTTTATTTTGTACAAGTAAAGTCTGGTCGTGCATTTATTAAAATTTGAGTATAGAGCTCGTAGGGGAGATATATTTTTTTTAATAATTTGGTGACTGGGCCCCATATATGTCTCAATGTGAGAAACGTGGGGGAGATATTTTGTGGATCATTCCAAACAGGAGTTGATGCAGCTCTGTTTTCATACCCAATAGATTTGATTCAGCAGTTCATTTTGCATAAACTGCATATAATTGAACGTACAAAAATTTCTTCGGACAAAGTCAACCAATTACAAATCCGATTTGTTTGATGTAACATTAGCAGATGATATTACGCTATAAAAATGGTGATATTATTTATAAATAAAAGCATAATATACAGCTTCTTCAAATGTTATTCCATTCTACTTCTGGTCTTTTCGTAAGAAAAAGAACAAAAATTTGAAGTTTGAGACAACATTAGTTTTTTTTTTATCATAGTCCTGAGAAACTAATACAACATTATTTCTTCTTAAACTATATGAGACTTATAATCTTTCATAGGATATATCTTAAAAATTACTAAAACCAAAGCGCAAGTGTTAATCTAAACTTTCTCCAATTTCAAAATAAATTCAAAAATATTTTGACTTAATAAATAGCATGGCTCAGCAATAATTCTATTACTATCTATTTTTAGCAACTCTTGAAAGTGATACATGATTTCAAAAGTTTTTCCATTGCTTATAATTATTCTCATAATATTTACGGGCTTATTAACAAAAATGCAATACATGGAAATTATGAGTTTTTTTTTTCTTATCTAAAATATCAATAATTAAAAAATATATATTAGAGTTCGACTCTACATTCTGCAGTAGGTTTAGAGTCGCTACCTGTAATGCGTTGTTCATAGGCAAATTTAATCGATCAAACATTAGAATTTTTTTTAATTATGTTTATGCTAGTTATACATTAATAACTTTACACAGTCAACAAGCAATATTTATTTCGCATAAGTGTCCGAAATTAAAATAGATCAATATTTTATGAACAACAAGTTAGAATTCTTTTCATAAAAGATTGTAAATTCTAAAAATATATATAAGTATAGAAAGATTAAATATTAGATGTTTGTGTCTTGATTTCACAATTAAAAAAAAAGGGGACATTTTCTGACCCGACATGTAATAGTCGAATCTACACAGCTTGCTACACCGAGAGACTAAGATTGAGAAGCAGAGGATCTGTAGTCTCGTCTTGTCCACTATAAATCTCCTATGTTTTCTAATTCTCCTCATCGCCATTTGGAGAAAAAGACTTAAAGACCAAGACAAGAGTCCTCTCCTCTTTGGTACTTTTCTATATTTTCTCTCTAATTCTCAGCAGATTTTATTTTATAGTAATTATTCTTTCTCCTAATTAATCTTAGTTGGTCCTCCGATCGATATGTTTTCCCAACAGCCAACATGTTCAGTGCATGCTTACTATATCTTTTTGTGAAATGTTGTGTTGGGATATTTGTTAGTTTCAATATATCCGAGAGAATATGTGTGTGTGTTTCTTTTTGTTTGCTTTGTTTTTTCTCAACGTTTTCAGCTCATAGTAAATTGTCACTTTATATCTGTTGCTCTGGCCGTTATCCATTAGTAAGAATATTTAATTTCCGTTGAATTTTAAGATTAAATGAAGATCTGACATGTAGTTTATATATAGTGTTAGGCATGGTGATTTGCTTGTAACAATTTTGATCTAGGCTTAAACGCTGCGTTTTATTCTTTAGCCGTTTTAAATTTAAGGGCTTAATGCTTTTGTTAGTCAAATGGCAAATTAATATTTAAGATAAAATATTTATTAACACAATTTCATCGAAACGGAAAATACTATTATATAGAAGAAGAGGGTTCAAAGGCACCATGGTTTTGTGCTATAGTTATGCTCCACATTCTTTATCTCAGTTTTCAAAGTCCGAATAGTCGATCCAAATCGATTAACGTTATCTTCATAATAAAATATGTTTGGAGATCAAATTTTATATTATTTTATAATTTGTCTACTATTTGTTTAGATAGGTATAATACCACTTTTTTGGATGATCCATAATCTTCTTAAAACACTCATTTTGTACTTATCTAAACAAATAGTAAAAAAAATTCAAAAAATATAATTGGAGCATAATTGGAGCATAGATAAAGATGTGAAACATAATTGGAGCATAATTGGAGCATAGATAAAGATGTGAAACACTCATTTTATTATGAAGATCATGTTGAAAACATAGATAAAGATGTGAAACATAATTGGAGCATAAAACCATGGTGCATTTGAACCCTCCTCTATATACAGGTACTCATATTTTACATACTAAAATGTGACTGAAGTTTTTAGGTTAGTCCAAAAAAAAAAAGTTATCTCATATATTGTCTGATGAATTATATATGTAATTAATCCGTCATCTCATATTGCTATTGCATGGCCGTTATTTAAGTGCGAATTATCTATGAAGTTTTCTTTTCGGTGCATGTTGTTTTACTTTTCTAAATTGATCAGTTTTCAAGTCAAACTAAGCAACAAATTATCTAATCAACGATTGACCTTTGGTTAGCATCTAAAATGCTCAATATTTAATAATATTTAATCACGTTCTATATTATTTCAGAAGAGCTTGAGCTTGTTTGTGGCTTAATCAGCCGGAAGGGAGTCAGAAATGAGTAATGATGCCGTACCACCAGTAGATGAAATATCACCGGCATCAAAAGAAGGGAATGATTGGGTTGTGAACCTAGAAGCTCTACTAGACGAAATTAAAGAAATACCACCCAAGGAACCAGAAATTAAAAAAATACCATCAATATATGGTAATTGGAAATGTTCGAAAAATTTCTTACCTGAAACCATAAGGTGGCGATTCGCTGCCTTTATGAAGCGGTCGTTTGATCTCAACGTGCGTTCATTCCTTGAAAAATTCCAAGAGAAGGAAGGTGATGTCTGGGGGTGCTATGATGGGGTCGATGAACAATTTATTGCTGAAAATAGGGAACGTTTCATAGAAAACCTACTGGCTAATAGTTGTTTCTTAATATTTGCGATGGTTATTTTAAATCAAGATAGTTATCGGGAACTATATAATTATTTGTATGGATGTACCGATAATACAAAATCTCAAAGGATCAAAGAAAGTAAATATTTCGAAAGTTTTATATTTCAAGAACGAATGGAGATCCAACGTTACATGTTGACAATGGACAACCAGATACCATTGATTGTTCTCGATGCTGTATATACAAATTCCAACCTGAGGGAGCTGAATACCCCAATCCACGAACTTGCGATTTCATGCTTTAAGAGCATCTATCCAGGCGTGCACGAGTCCAAACTTCATATTACCGAGCACCCAGAATATGGATTCCAACATCTACTACACATCTTCCATTGGTCTCGAACCCCCAAAGAGAAGTTCCATAAAGAAATCAAATCCTCTGCCCCCCGGGGGGCAGGAATTTCCTGCCCCCAGAGTCTCTGCGCAGTGGGACCGGGGTGGGACCGTTACTGTTTAAGGGTTTAATTTTTGTTACTGTTTTTAAATGGGGTCCCACCCGCAGAGACTCTGGGGGCAGGAAATTCCTGCCCCCCGGGGGGCAGACGATTCGGTCTCTTCCATAAAATACATGGATGGTTCCCTATGAAGATGGACAGTTTCTATATACCGAGTGCCACAGGCTTGCAATTATCTGCAACTGTTTTCGAGAAGCATGCCGCAAGTGGCATTGATGTGTCTTTCTATTAGGCAATGTTATCTGGAGTTATGCAATTACCAAACAGGTCCCATTTTCAATACAAAGATGAAATTTACAAACAACTATTAGCATTTGAACGGCACTACGGCATGGTTTGTGGGTTCTCCGTCACGGCCCATATTGCATGCATTTTGTGCTTGGCAAAATCAGAAGAAGATGTTAAACTATTGCGAGACGAACATATCATACCAAGAATAGAGGGCAACAAGGATGTTTTGAGCTATCTAGAAAGCTACAAAACTGATGTTTTTTCCAATGCTATCCCTATCTCGGTTGATCTTTTCTATTTGATGTCAGATGTGACGTCCCATCATGACAAAAATCCCGATAAAAAAAAATACTATGTAGAATTCAAGAAACGCTACTGCTCGAGTCCATGGATAACCATCTCCGTCGTGGGCGGCATCATATTGTTTGTAATTACTTTTATTCAGACCATATGTAGTGCGCTTAGCTACAACAAAGAAGAAATTTGTGTCCTTCGAATTGAGGCACAAAGCTAAGTATATATGCACCTTATAGTTATACATCATTTTGTTGTATCATTTTCTTTTATTCATAATATCATGTATGCAATTTAAATTGTGTGTGTACCGGTGGTTTATTATTACTCCATGCATTACGTTGTGCAATCATGTATGTTTTACGTACCACCTTTCCAATGTAATATATATATATATTCATTTGTCATTTTTCATGTGTGGGATTATGTGTTGTTTTTACCTTTGCTCTGGTTGTACAGTATTATTTAATCACCTAACAAAGTAACAAACAACTATTCAACCATTCAAGTATATATGGATCTTTCATTATTAATTTTGAATATTTCTTATGAATCAGATAACAAAGTAACAAACAACTATTCAACCAATAGTCAATAAAATTTTGCTTTAATTAATGAATCAGATATTTCAAGACTGATTTTGTCAGACCTCTATTCAACCAATAAAAAGAAAAAAAAATAGAAAAAGACTGATTTATAAATCAATTAATTCCACGGGCGACATAAGGCCTCAATTTAGTTCTACCGTATTCAACCAATTTGTGCATGCATGGCAAACGTCTCACAAATGCTCCAAAATGAAGCAATACCCTGTTAATGAAATTTGGTCAAATGCTGTCAGGGTATTGCTACAATATGTCGTTCATTAACTGGGTCAAAGAGGTATTGCTTCATTTTGGAGCATTTGTGCGACGTTTGCCATGCATGCACAAATTGCATACACAGGTAATAACTTGTCTACTCAGCAGCATAGGTTAATACCCTGACACTGAAGCCTACACGGCTTGATACATAGTACCAAAATGAAGCATCTAAAAGCAACCACATACAGTTAGAAAGTGAGCAAGTAGCCACCAACACATCCAAAGAAGAGCTTGTCAAAGGCCATCAAATATCGAATCAATTTGTCCCAACGCCTTCCTCTTTTCGGTGTTCTCCAGAAGTTCATTAAGACCGCTCGAACTAGAAGCATATGTCACCTCAGGTTCTCTGGAATCCTAATTTAGAAGAAAACATGAATTTTAGAAATCAAATAGAAAATAGTGAAAGCTTACCTTTCTGAATAGAGACCAGGGCTTACCCAAGAAGAGCCATAGAAGTCGTTTATATGGAACATGCGATTGGAATTGTTATTGGAATTGTTACTAGTTGATTCCCGAAATGGGTAATCGATCAACCTTAGGGCCTTTAATGGAATTAATTTCTTCGTCGGATACCTTGGGGCCTTTAGAGAAATTAACTGCGTCATCCAATTGGAAAATGGAAAGGAAAAAAATTAGTATAGAAAGGTAGAAAATTAGTATGATAAATATATTATTGAAAAATGGTAAATTAGAGCAGCATATCCGTAGTATAATTCCAAAAGAACCTCATCAACAGAGAGTTATCTTTGTACAAAAGAACCTTATCTAACCCAAAACCTAAGGTTCTTTGTCCATTAGTATAATTCCAACTTTTGCATGAGAGTTATCATGGTTGGTACACCTCAATGCTCGAGTTTAAAGATCTATGAAAATTAATTATGCTGGCGTTCTGGCAACGTATCTTTTTCATGACCAACTTATTTTATTAGTTTTGTTTTTTAAGATGTAGAAAAATAAATGAAGCTTTTGACTTGAAAAGTTATGCTTTTGACTTGAATGGAAAAAATAAATATTCAATTAAAACATATAAAATGGAAAGAGGCTTACGTGGGTTTTCCACTCCTGAAAGTGTATTGATCTAATTAAGAAGCATGCAGAGTAATTTATATTAAGATCTTTATCCATCTTTTGTTTGGAAATATTTATATATTTGGTCAAACAACAAACTTAGTTTCAGGCAAACACTATTTACTTCATATTTTACCAAATTTATAAATTGGTCCATGAACTCCTCAAAAATTATAATTTCTAAAATATAACAATATCATGAAACTAAACTGCATGTAACTATATATAGCTTACTAGTACATACAAAAAAAAAATAGGATTGAAATTAAATTGTAACTATAACTTACTCAAAATTTTCTTGTAGTTCCAAGCTAGACATGTTTTCCTCCTATTCAAGCTTATCTGCTCCAACATGACATAGGATATGTCTACTTTGATAGAAATTAACACTGGACGCCTAGAGAGCTATAAAAGTTTGCAAGGCCCAACATTACTAGAAATTTCCTTTACAAAATTCAATACGAAATTATTAGGCATACATGCATGATATTGTTGTCAATATACGAGGTGAAAGCAATTAACCAATATATATACTACGTACCAAAAAAACCATCAATGAACAGCAACCATCTAACAAGCTCTCTTTTAAACATTTATTTATTTTAAAATTTAACAAAAGTATCTTAACACATGATAACTTCAGAAAATACACGGACAACTCTTCACTTGTAAAATAAATTTCTACAAAGGGAAGTTCACAGATTGGCTTAAGAAAAAGCAATCAAAGTATGCAATTAATACCACAGATGTAGCACTTAAGAGAAGTATCAAAATGCACATTCTTAATTATAATTTTTTCGTTCTTTGGATTTCAGGCAACTTTTGAACTTTTAAATAATTGGAGACCCACATTAGAAAATGAAAATGTGCATATCCTTGGAATAAAAATGAAAGACTAATTATTAAACGAGCAACCTTAAAAAAAAGGAAATTAATCAAGATACCTTAAGAGAGACAAGAAGAAGCTTAAACCTGTCAACTAGAGAGCAGATAAAAGGAATCCTTAACAAGGAGAGTATGTGGGAGAAGGAAATATACTGGTTAAACAGATAGAGTATGAGAGGGTTTTTAAAGAGATTTAAGAGGTCAGTTTTTCCGCATCTTGTCAAGGATAGTTTGACTACGCTTCTACTGTTTCTTCTCCTTTCATAAAAAAATAATCTAAACTTTCATTTATTCATTGATGTTTCCACAGTGTTCCAACCACCCCATTTAACTACAGAAAGAGAAAACAAATAAAAAAAATTCATCTGTTACATATTCCACAGTGTTCCAACTACCCCATTTAACTACAGTGCGCTCCTTAGTTAATTTAGTTACGCGGGACCAATCTGTCTGTGACTACTAATACAATATTAGGTTTTTGTTTTGAAATATTTATTTGAACATTTATATCTGTCACCAGTGCCAGGTTCTTAGGTAGTAGTATTATTAGTGCTGTACCTCCTGATCACATAGGATTTTATAATTACGTACTTCTTTTTTTTATTCAGTCAATTTTGAAAACCATAGAAATTAATTTCATTCAGTCAATTTTGAAAACCATAGAAATTAATTTTGAAAATGATCGAAACAGCAAATTCAAAAGTTCCAAATATACAACCTCAATTTCTATTTTCTATTTTCGTGTATATGTTATTCATTTATTTTTCTACGTACGATAAGTTATTATCAAATATCAATAATAATATTATTGAATGTGTAAAGTATCACTGAACATGATTAGAATAAAATCAAAGAAAAATGATCAATAAATATTGGATGCATTGCTTCCATTTTTTCTGCAGATGTCACTACTTTAGATTTTAAGGAGAAGTGTGGCAACCCATGAGTCATTGCATCTAAATAAACAACGATAGTAAAATTAATATGAGTTTCAAATTTTTCCTCTTTTCTTATTTAGACTAGAGTTCAGCTACAAACTGACAGCAGAGAGCGATTAGAAAATTAATGCATTCATTAACTCTAAGAACCTTTTCAGAGGTCTTTCTTCTCCCAAAAGAGTTCAACTACTTTCTTAAATTTCTTTAAAACTCCATTTAAAACAGAATATTTTTCTTTAAATAAATTAAAAATACAATGAACAATTGTTAGATTTGAAAGGAAAAAAAAAACTATGCTTGTATTAATTTAGAAAATTAACAATGAGAAACTAATTACCACTAACAACCCATACTAGCAAGGATATCTTAGATACACCAAACAAAAGATAAAAATTAACTTTTACAAAAATGTCATGAAAATTTGTGGTTTTCAGATTTTTTTTTGTCAACCGATATAATGCCTTGTACAATTACTTTTTATTTTTATTTCTTCTCTTGGCCCTCTCCAATAGTTAACAGTCCCTCCATTTTTCAGAATTAAAGTATTGTTATCATTTATTTGAAAACCGATATCATATTTTGTGGTGGAGTGACTTCCTAACCATCAACAGATACAAACTAGATTTAAAAATTAAATATTATTGATAAATTTGGAAATAAGATTTTTTGAAAAGTAGATTGCAATCAATGTTAGAGACAGAGTGCTAATACAAGCTATTTTCTTTATACATGTATATACAGATAATTTTGTTTTTTTAAGTACAGCATGACATGATCATAAACAATTTTTATGAAATTTTATTTCTATTGCTGATTCACAGAAGGGAATTTTAGCTAGGAAAAAACTAAGATATGTCACATTTATATTTTAATTTATGGAGTACAGCATCACATAATCATAATCAATTTTTATTTAATTTATTTATGTTGTTGATACACATAATAAGAAAATTCTACAAAAAACAAAGATAAGTCATATTTGTACATATGTTCCTCCTGAAACCCCATTTCTTTATAACTCCATTTATAAATTAAAGATTTAGTCAACAATTGTAAGGTTTAAAGGAAGAAACTTTCTTTATATTAATTGAGAAAACAATGAGAAACTAAACAATTTTTATAAAGTCAAATCAACTTCTAAAAAAAATACCCTCTACTTTTTGTTTTGGTTTTTCATTTGTCAAAATTTACTATTTATAAATTTTGTTTGAACAGTATACTGCCTTCTACAATTTACTTTCTATTATTATTTCTTCTCTAATTTCTCCTCAATGGCCATAGTGCCTTCAATTTTCACGATTAAAGTATTGTTATTAATTCTTTTGGAAACAGATATAATATTTTGTGGAGTGACATCTTATCCATAATAAAGTCCAACTAGATTTGTAAAATATATATTAGTGACAAATTAAATCTGAAGAGGAGATGTTTTGAAAAGTAAATTCCAAACAAAATTAGACATAGACTGTTAATACAAGTTTTTTTTTCCTTATATATGTAAATAGAGAGATTTTGGTTAACTAATTGTTTTCTTCATTGTTTACATAAGTGTTGTAAATAGCGGTATGCGCTCGTCGGACAGATTTGGTACCACCAAGTGATTAATCGAAAATAATCCGAAATAACTGGTTAATAAAAAATAATCAGCCGATTAATTTAAAAAACCTGTGATGGTTTGCAACATTGGTTTACATCATTATCTTCTTTTTGTGCATGTCGTTTTGTGCTCGATGTGTACGCTGCAAATCGTTACACACATGAATTAATTAGTTCTTCACGGGTGGAATTCAAAGTTGTGGATGGAAATGCCACCGAATTGGTGCAAGATACCTGCTGAACTTCATGACCAATGAAATAATAGTTAGCTAGATCTCACTTTAATTCACTATAAACTTAATTGTAACCTGGACCCAGCTAATTACCGTCCTTTAAGATTTAGTCTGGGCTTCCTAGTTATCATTTGTTTAACTTTTTTTATTTTACATGTTTGTAACTAAGATAATTGTTTCAGACAGCTGTGTAACACCTTTCACCTTTGATCGCCATGTTGTTAGCGCGCGGTATGTTTCGTTTATTTTACATATTTTAGAGTGTATATGAACCAAGTTGATGAGTTCGATCAATATTTTCAATCGTTACATCTTATAATTTTTAACTCTTTAGTCTCCATTTATCATCATTTATCATCACCAGTTTGAATAAAAAAAGAAAATATGATACATTGACGGATTATCAGTTGTAATTAAACATAGAAATAGAACTAAAGGAAAACAAATTAATAACGTATAAGATGTTTTTAATTAATAAGAACTTAAAAATAATAATCATCATGCAGTAGCATCTTATATAATCAAACCCTATAAAGTTCTATATAAAGTTGGAAGTTTAATACAAAAAAAAGGATATTCCAAATATTAAGTTTTTTTTTCAGTGTTTTAAAATGCAGCCGCATATGCGTATGTGGTCGGCAGCCGTGCTCAGAATACCCATGCGGTTTTTCCATGCGGCCGTATATGCGGTCCGAATATGCGGTCATGCGGATGAAAAATGCGGCCATGAGGTCCGAATATGCGGCCATGCGGTCTGAATATGCGGTCATGCGGACTGAAATATGCGGCCATGCAGTTTTCCCATGCGGTTTTGATAATTTGATTGTATTTTAATTAAAATTTATATTAAAAAAATCAAAAAATTATTGTTGGCTATGTTATTATGTGAAAATAAATTCAAATATATGAATATGAATATATATATATATATATATATATATATACATGAATTTTTATTTTAAAATCCGCATGAAAATCCGCATATGCGTCCGCATACTGTATATGCGGCATGCAGTGGTCTTCCGCATGCATGAACAAAACCGCATTTTAAAACACTGGTTTTTTTAATCTTTTTCTTAAAGTTGAAGTAAGACGAGAGTGCACCTACAAATTTGACGGGAGAGAGATTTGACATTTCAATGTAATAAGTCTCTTCTCCCAAGAAAACTCAACTACTATCTTGATACATGCACAAAGCCATACGTGCTCAGTTTCATGAAATGGAAAAAAAAAAGTAAAATTATTTATATGATAAAAGAAGTAATGAATAAAAATAACTTAATATTCAGCAATAATAATTTAATTTCTGTAAATTTTGTAATGGATAAATAGTAATGTAATTTTTGTAATGACTTAAAAAATGCGAATCGATTTAATTATTGTTATTTTTTCCCTAACAATTATCTTTTCCATAATTTCCATACTCACATTAATAATTTTGATTTATCGGAGAGAGTTTTACGTCGGAACTGGTAATATCGTATTTGAATTATTTTTATGTTTCTTATATATTTGTTAGTTTTTGTGTGACAATATTTTGTATACATGTACATATTTTCACCTGTATTTAGTTGAAAAATATAAAATTAAAAAAATTGTCAAAAGTCAAGAAAAATATTCAAATTTTTAGGTCGATTTAATAAGTTTTAAACTCATAATTTTTATGGCCGATTGAAAACTTATAAGATTTTACCCACATTTATATATATTACTACTCCAAAACTTTTATCGCTTTAATCACATCATAATTCCTTCTTTGATTTAAGCGTCATGAATTAATTTTTACCAACATAAATACGTTATCTCATTTAGTAATTTCTTAATTTCTTAGAAGTGATGAACGATTCATATATCCATCCTTTGCCACACAAAGAACTGGGAATAACAGGACCCTGTTATTTCATTGGAATCACAGCAGATTTATTTCCCAGAGAACTGAGAAGAATCACCCTTTAAGCTTGATCGTCTCTCAGTGTATTATCAGGTCGATCTTGACCTCTGACTTGAAATTAAATACACCGGTTTATGCATCCACAAAGTAGTCGCATCACTGAAAATACAGTGAATGCCTACGTGACAAGTGACATCATAACATAGATCGGATTTCTAAGCTACCGATCCAACCAAGAATTGTGCTTCTGCGGATAAATCTTAGCCATTCATTGAAGATCAAACGGGTGAAATAGAAAGCTTATGAACGACCGGTTTTTTATCCAATTACCCGGTTTGAACCCCAAGTTCTATTTTCTCAATATACAACCTCAATTTTAGTCAATTTCTATTTTCTTTTTTCATGCTAATATGATACCTAATTATATTTATTACTCAATTACATGTGTATAGAATTTGAAAAATATAACTAAATTTAGATAAATATCTGAAGTTCATTATATTAGGTAAATGAAAGTTTAATAACAACATAGGACTTATATATAAAGTTGATCAGTTCAAATTACAAGAAATGAATTCTATATAAGGTTGATTATTTGAAGTTTGATAAATGAAAGTTAATAACAACAAAAAAAAAATTCTATATAAAGTTGATATATTGAAATTAGATAAATAAAAGTTTAATAAAAGAATAAATTATATATAAAGTTAAGATATTTTATTTAATAGTGGGAGGAACCATAAAATAGTGGCAGATGCATGAAAACTGACAAAACACAGAGAGACTGACAGAGTGATATGACATTTCAGAGTAAATGTTGATTTCTCCGAGGAAACTTTTTTTTTTTAAGAAGTTTGGTAGAGGCTACCAAAACAAAATCTACAGAGTACCAGTCCAGTGCAAAATTCATATCGGCTGAAATCCTGAGAGGATTTCAGCAGATGGGGACTCGTCCAGTGCAACACATGCAAACCAGGAAATAACAATGAAAGTTATTACAACAAACTTCAAATAAAAAAAACCCCAAATAAGAGTAATCAGCCAATTCTACTTTTGCTAATTGAGCTCCTACAGTACCTCATTCATTGCTGACCCTCCAACTTTGGGAAACATTTAAATTTGTATTATATTGTTGAAATAATTTTGAGAAAAATAGATCAATATTTAAGATATTAATTGAATCAATATTTAAAATATAATTTTTCTGATTCTATTGCGCTCTTATGAATTGCAAAATTGAACTTAATTATTAATGGTTGTGTTTCTTGCAAGTTACTTGGTCTCACAGATTACAGTGGTTGAGCAAAAGAGAGATTTGACAGGAGCAGTTAAGGAAATTTTAGTCGCGTTTCAATGTAAATGTATTTTTTTTTTAAAACGCGTTTCAATGTAAATATATATGTGTAGTCAAGTCCCTGGCTCCCAAATGATCTCAGATGAAATTGGTGCAAGAAATGAATAAATGAATGTTCCCATTACAAATTAAATAGCCTCACCTTCAAGACAAGTCCACATGTAATCCTGCACCAAATGCACGTACCTGCCGCTTCAACTCCACTGCCCGGCAGCTTCGGAAATAAGCAATCTCGTACGTACATAGCTTCCCCTAGGACGCGAGCTTTACGCCATCGGTGTAGCAGCAATTCAAACATCACGCCACGCCATGTGCACACAAACTGGGAGCTATTCTGAGCGCCAGCTGAACCCTGCAGTCCTATACATCATTGGTTTTTGAATTTATACAAATTGATGTTATATAAAATAGAGTAGAACTAGGGTGTTACTAAATTCACCAAATTTCTTTCCTAACTCAGCTCTAAAACATATCGTATTGGTTTTAAACGATGAATTCAAACTGTTAAAATCTTTCTATTTTACGAGTGATGTGTCTCTATGCGAAAATTTTAACTACTTGAATGCTTCAAAATTAATTTAAACTGTTAAAATCTTTCCTAACAATTTTAAAGTGGTCAAAAGGTATTCAAAAAATGAATGCTTTAAAATTAATTTATAAATCTTCTAATTTTGACCACTTGACTTTATACTAATTTAATTTGAAACTTCAAAATTTCCACATGTAAACGCATCACTCATAAATTGAATGATTTCAATAGTTCGAATTTGTTATTTGAAATTAATTTAATAGATTTTAGGGTTGAGTTCACAAAGAGGCTTAGTGAACTTAAGAACACCCTAGTTCTACTCTATAAAATATTAGACAAGAAACCCTAAATAAAAATAAAAATTTTACCAAACCAACTTTATTGTTTTGTTTTAAAAAAAAAAAATCTTCAGAACCAAAATGTCATTTCGGTTCCGTTTTCTTTTTTTTTGGAACCGAAATGGTCTGAGTCGTTTTCACATATTTTGGAAAAATACGTTGAAAAATTGTGAAAATATCTCGGACCAAATTGCTATTTCAATTCTTGAAAAAAAAATATTCGGACCGAAATGATATTTCAGTTCTTATGATTTTTGTAAAAATTTTTTTTTTTTTAATTATGATTTAGAAAAAATATTAGACAAATAGCGTAAAAGTTAGATGGCAATATGGCATGATAACGGCCGGATCCGATCATTTGTTTCTATAACCAGATTATTGGAAGTGTATCCTCAGTTATTGCATCCTACAGTATATAAGGAATGGTCTGGAATCTGGATTTAATTTACAGTTCTCTCTTCTCCCAAGAAACCTCAACGACTCTCTTAAAGTTTCATTAAAACTCCTCTGACAAGAGATAGACGAAGCATCACATTCTTGAAATGGAAAAAAAAGAAAAAGCAAAATGATTTAAATAATAAAAAAGTAATTGATAAAAATTACCTAATAATCAGTAATTATAATTAATGTTTGGTAAATTTTGTAATGGATAAATAATAATGTAATTTTTGTAATGACTTAATAAACATTCATGGTAAAAAAGTGATATAATTAGTCATGATTTATCTAATCTAACCAATAGATCATGAACAACCTCCTAATCCAATGACACAGCTCTTGCACAAACGAGTTACAGACAAGATACTTCAATTGCATTAGAACAAAATTTAAACAAAACTATTTCCCACAAGTGCAACACTGCATATTACATTTTTCACCTGAAACAAACCAGCCAATCTCCGATTGCAGTTTTTCAAAGAAAAATAGACAACAAAAATATACATTGTTGAACAAATATTTTTCAAATAAAAAGAAAACCTAATAATTTATCATAATCGTTTTTTCTTTTGAAAATATATTTATCCAAAAGTTGAGTTGCTTAGTAAAATTTATCAAACTTCTCAAACAACAACAATTATTATTGTTTCACATAGTAGGTCACTAATATATCTTCATCAAGGATTTCTATTATTTATTCTTTTAAGCTGTTGCATCGTTCCAACCTGCATGCCTCATTTATTCTCTACAATCTAAGTCAAACTTTTCTTTTGTTACATTTTCTATGAAACCTTGATGGAGTGAGTTACTGTAAGGTGGGCTCCTTAATTAATTTAATTGTGTAGATCCTGTAGGACCAGCCGCGCATCTGTGACTAGTAATAGGAGTTGGGTTTAGAAAAGTAAACCAGTGTGGCACTTAAGACCAGTCAACTATTGCCTTTATTGTAGAGAAGTTGAAACGACTAGAAATTGAAAACTTTCTTTTGTTTCAATATGCAGGTACATAGTAGTTGAGGAATAAGCTTTTAAATTTCAACCGTTTGATCTAGAATAAGTGGCTGAGATTTACCCTAAGATGCACAAAATCCTTTTATCCGTGCCATTCACTGTGCTTGTGGTGCCTTTAATTTATTGTCAGCAGTTATCCGTTGAGAGACGAGAAAGCTACAATAATTATTCTCTACAATCAATTTTTTAGTTTTTTCTTTCCCAAAATCTATACAATCAAGTCAAACGTGAGGCATGTCCCAAGAGAAAGAAAACCTTTTTCCTCTGTTCTATATTATCAGATGACTAAGAAAAACCTGTCTGGTTTGAAAGATTTTAATGTTTTAACTCATAATCTTTGTTGCAAAGTGTTTATAATGACATTTATGACCCTTTTATTAAAGTGCCCCCTTTATTACCATATCAGACATTTTTTGGCTTCCAAAAGATATGATGTTTTAACAAATACTGGTATTTGAGAGAGAGACTGAGAGAGAGAGAAGCAAACCTAAACAAGTGGGTCAATGGTACATCACAGTATGCTAGACTTAAATTGAGAGGTAACAAAATAATGTTTTCCTCTTGCTTTGAAAAACTAAATTGAGAGTGTGAAATATAGAGAATATGTGGGGTTTTATGATATTAATTCGAGTAATTGGGCTTCTCTGTAGAACGTTGTGATACACCAAAAAAGTACTAAAACTAATTAATGCTATGAGTTATTTTCAAAATTTCAAATAAATATTTACTTTGAAATGTCAAATCTACCTCTCTGACTTGTCAGTTTTTCCTGCAAACTTCGATTTACTCTTATTCAAGTTTTCTTATCGTTTCCAAGTTTCCATCTGCCTCAATTTATTTTGTACAATCTATGTCAACTACAGCAAAAGAAACAAAAAAAAAAAGACTTTTCTTCTGTTGCATATTCTGTGTTACATTTATGATGTTACTATATGAGAGGTGGGCTCCTTAGTTTATTTAATTTTGTAGAACCCTGCACCCTTCTGTGACCAGTGATAGGAGTTGGCTCATTATAAAACATAATATACAATCTATTTGATTATAGAGAAGTTATCAAAAAGTTTACTTTGTTTATATTCATAATTGTTTGATTGTAACAAAAATTACTGTCACAACACTATATATATTGTTTGATTAGATGTCATAAATGTGTTTTGGTTTATTAACTCTCTTTCTTTATAATTAATCTACAAAAGAGTATTTTTCTGTACGTTCTCCGAGGAAGCTGTTGAAAATATAAGAAGGAAAATATGCTGATTTTTTTATTTATATCCAAAAAAATAATTAAATTTCAAAAAATAACCAAAGTTGGTAGGATTTCAAAATTTACCCAAACTGGAAATTATTTTTTCCAGTATTCTAAAACTGAAATTTTTTTTTCTGGTTTTAGAATTCCAAAATCAGTAGCTAAAAAAAAAAAAAGAGAAACCGTAATTTTTTTTTCCAGTTTCACTATTTTTTTTTCAGATTTTTATTTTATTTAAATAGAAATATTTATAATTTATTTATTTTATGCATATTGCCGAACGGAAAAACTGGACAAAAGTAGAAATGGAGAGTTGATATAAAGCCTACATTAATATTGCTGCACCATGTAACCCTAATTTATGGCCTATATAAAGCCTACACTGACAAAGCAATTTCTCAGCCCACCCCAATCCCCCACTCCCCCACCCCAAAGCTCATCTCCTGCATTGCTCAAAACGGAAAAAAAAATAGAGAAAAAGAAATAAAGAAGAGAAGTATTTGTGAGGTAAATGACAGAAAAGGAATTGTCAATCAGTATATTAGATGTTTGCATGAATATATAAGATTACATTCACTCATTACGTAAAGGTTTTTAGGTCCATGTTTTTTACATCTCTTCACCATCTTCAAGCGTTTGGTTTGTTTTTCTTATGCCTATCCATCAACTTCCCTTTGTAGAACCCCATTTTACAAAGAGAAGTGCTGTCCGTTTATTTGCAGAAGTTATCATGTGTTAATAAGGTTTTGTTAAATTTTAAAATATTTTTTTTAAAAGAGTTTGTTAGATGCATGGTGGTTGTTCTTTGATGGCATTCTCCACTTTGATCTGGTTCATGAAGTTTTCAACATAAATTCAATCTCATGATATTAGTTTTGCAAAGGAGTTTAGTCGCCTTAATATTTAAAAATGAATATTCATGGATATTTGCTTTCAAATTTAATAGGCCATCCATGTTTTTTATTGTTCAGGCTCGCTTTTGACAGGAAAGAGTTGTAGTATTTCGAGCTCAGCTTTGAGCTTTCCCTTCTGACAGGTAAAGGGGCTAGTGAAGCAGCATATATACTTGATACGGTGATCTCCTACTCCCCTTCTATTCAGGTATTTCTTTACCTGTACAAATAAACACTGTCATATAGTTACCAAAATATGCACTTTGTTTTGCATAGTTTCAAGCAGTCATTCATATATTAGTATTTTAACTGTGACAAATGTAAAGAAACTTTGTTTTCTGGGATCAATTCCTAAAAATTATTGAAACTTATTTATCCCATGTTTCCCAAAATTTCCGTTAATTTTAATCTGATACCATTTGCTTTTAGTGGGTGGTGGTTAAAATTGGACATAATTTTGTTGCCCATACAAGATTATCACAATATATACAATATAAGATTGGGATTTTTTCTCTTATTTGGTTTGTTATATATATAGTGGCTTATTGTTTTCACCTGATAATTGACAACAATATCTTGCGTATGCTTAATTTTGTAATTTGGTATTAATTTTGTAAGGAAGGTTCCTAACAATGTTGGACCTTGTACACTTTTACAGGTCTTTTGGCATCCTAGCATCTGGTATCTAAGTAGATATATCCTATGCTATGTAGATAAAGATGGAATTGGAAGGAAATATATCTAGCTTGGAACTACAAGAAAATTTATGGTAAGCATGATAAAATGAACCAATCTTCTATAAATAGTATAACAATTTAATTTCATGATGTTGTTATATATTTTAGGAATTAAATTTTTTGAATAGTTTATGGCCTAATTTTAAAATTTGCTAAAATATAAAATAAATAGTCTTTGCCTGAAACCAAGTTAATTTGTTGTTTCATCAAATACAAAAACATTCCCCTAAAATAAGAATAGAAATCTTCATATATATAAATTACTCGGCATGCTTCTCAATTAGGTTCTTAGTGACGTGATCATGTCCCAAGACAAAATATCTCTTCCAAAGTTACAACTGTACTCGAGTTAAGCCACTTGTGCACATTATCAATTTCGTAAGTCGATTTCTTGTAGGGATTCTGAAATATTAATTAATCAAATGCTTCAAATTAATGAATAATTTCAAGCTTAATTAATTCAAGCATAAATATTAATTGAGTTCTAAAATTGCATAGAAATTAGTGTCACAAATTGTACCAGATGCAATTATATTATACTTAATTTCTTTTAAATTTAAGATTCATTTGAAACTATCAAAGCAAGTAAAGATTGCATAGGATTTGATAACCATTATGTCCTAATTATCATTTTCCAACTTTAAATACAGAAAAACTATCATGGGCTACGAAATAATATGGAATATGTTAGTGTACCCGATGACCTTCTATTTCAACAAGTCAGCGGACCAACCTTTCATCATAAACCTTATGGATTAGACAACACATCTATGAAGTAAAGAAAGTCAATACTTTGTAGTAGATCAACCATATATGTTGGGCCAGATAGTTCTAGCAATACTACAGATACGGAAGAAATGTAAAGCAGCGAAGAGGTTGATGAAATTGTTAGAGCTGCTACTTTGGCTTCTAACATTGATATCGAAAATAAGTTGGCTAGCATGAATAAAGAGATCATGGATAGAGTAGCAATCGAGATCAATCAATTCTATTAGACAACGGGTATTCCACGGAATTCTTTATCAGTTTGTACTATGTTTTCGCTAATTACAATGTGTTTATTAATAACAATGTACATGCAAAATGTTATGGTGTGAGTTACTATGAGTTGGATGGGCCCCTTAATTAATTTAATTTTGTAGGACCCAGCTGTATGTGACTAGTAATAGGAATAAAATTCAAATGCTACAAATAGAAAAAAAAAAGGTTTGAACGCAAATCCAACCTAAACAGATCAAGACAGTTATTATCCTTGATTAATTCTTAGAAATGCAAAAACAATCTAAATAGAAAAGGAGAAATATTACTATATCCAGAAATTACAATCCTTCAATCAATTAGAAATCGCAAAAAAATTAATAACTTCACATTTTGAATATATTTGAACAATTTTATACTATTAATTATTTGTCTGTTTGGTTCAGAGTGAAATTTGGTTTAGAAATTCAGGAAGTCACTCCACCAGAAAATATGATATCGGTTTACAAAGAAATTATAACAATAATTCTTAAAAATAGAGAGAACCGAAGAAGAAATGCAAATAAGAAGTTCATTTTAGCGGTTGAAAGAATATCTAAAATTAAAATATAAAATTTTGGAATAAAAATAAATTACAGGATATTTTTACAAAAGATCATTTTTATGTTTTGTTTGGCTTATCTAAGATAGCTTTTCTAATATGGGTGTTGTTTATGTTTTCTAAATTGTTATAAGCATCTTCCTTCAAAATCTTACGATTGTTCATTGTATTTTTAATTTAAATTAAAGACAAATACACTGTTTAAAGGAGTTTTAAAGAAATTTAAGGGAGTAGTTGAGTTTTTTGGGAGGAGACATGCATTGAAATGTCAAATCTCTCTCTCTTGTCAGTTTGTAGTTGCACTCTAATCTTACTAGCTTCTACTCTAATGAAAAGATGTAAACTTAATAAAGAATTTCCTTTTTCTATAAAACTTTCAACTTTGTACAGAACTTTAGTGTAGTCTAATGAATGAAGTCATTATTATATAGGAAATTCATAGGGTTTGATTATACAAGATAAGCATTGTTATAATTATTTTTTATTATTTTTAAGTACTTATTAAAAACATATGACACGTTATTATTTGTTTCCTTTTAGTTTTATTTATATTTTTAATTATAACTGATAATCATTTTTCATATCTTCTGTTTTCATCCAAACTGGTGATGATAAATGATGATAAATAGAGAGTAGAGAGTTAAAAATTATACATTGTGACGATTGTTATAATTAGAATTTGTTTTCATGTTTATGCATAGATGTAAGAGAGAATGATTAAAATGAAAGTTTACAGAAAAACTGACAAGTGAGATAGATTGATTTCACATTTCAAAGTAAAGGTTGATTTGAAAATTTGAAATTCAGTAGTCTAGCATTATTGTCAATATACATCACTGTTAAATGCTGTGCATCATGCCTGATAATGGACAGATAAAACTAGAAAATATGGAGTCTGAACTACAAAATTAATTCTCTAATTTGTATTCCTTCTTAGTTGTCACTTGTTCTATCATGAATTGTTTAGAATTTTTAAAGGAAGTTAATTAGAAGCCACCTGTGTAGGCAAATATTATATTATACCAATTCAGCTCCAAAATGTGTACATTATTCTTTGATCAGAAATTTAAATTTAGTACAATTAAGAATTTTTTAGATTAACTGATTTTCTACCTATCTAAAAAAATAGTAAAAAATTTCCAAAAAATGTAAAATTTGGTCTCCAAACACATATTAATATGGAGATCAAGATTAACGGTTTGAATTGACCATTTGAATTTTAAAAACTCGAATATTGAGCCGTAGCACCGTAGCTCTCTATACAACCCATAGCACCTTAGCCTTACCCTAAATGTTGGTTTTTGGAAAATTGTAATTCAGCCCTTGCATTAGTTTCAAGAACCCTTTTACAGTTGTTCTTTATTATCCAAGATTCAAGAAGCTCACCTACTTTCATTAAATCTCTTCAGAAGTTATTTAAAAAAAGAGTATTTTTCTGTTCTCCAAGGAAGCTATTGAAAATAAGAAGTAAAATATATATATTGGAGGACTAATCAGGACAAAAGAAGAACTGGAGAGTTGAGACAAAGCCAACATTAATATTGCTGCACCATGAAACCCTAATTTATGGCCTATATAAAGCCTTCACAGAGAAAATTCTCAGCCCACGCACCCCAAACCTACTCCCCCCACTCCAAAGTTCATCTTCTTCCTTTGTCAAAAAGAAAAGAAAAACAGATAAAAATAAATAAAAAAGAGAAATAAAAATAGCTTGCTGTAGCTTCATCCTTTCTTTTCTTAAACAACGGAGAGAGCTTTTCATACGGAGAGACATTTTCTCTCCGTTATTAGAAAAGAAAGGATGAAGTTGCCCATTTGCTTGGAATTCCCATTTGTAAGCTTAATGACAGGTGCAAGGAGCAAGGAATTTAGTATTGGCCATGCCGGATGCCGCGCATTGAAAAACTTGGATAATATGGAGAAAAATCATGAGGTACTTTATTTTTACAAATAATATGATGTTTGACCGAGCCTTCATTTGCAAGTGTTACTGAGTCTTAATTCTTTGTTGCAGCGATATGGGGTGGACATAACCTATGCGCAAGTACTCAAGTATAAGAGGAGGTTCAAATAAAATCCTCGGATTGGGTTGATGTGAGGTTGACAAAGGTGAAGCGTTACCTCTACCAGACGAAAAATTCGGGTTCCGAGGGTCCGTGCAATTAATAATCTAATTTTTCATAATATAGTATATATACACACATGTACGAGTAGGCCATACATACAAAGAACTAGATTAACATTTATAAAAAAAGAACAGCTTTTACTTTTAAATGAGCCATAATATTTATGTGACATAAAACTTAGATGTAGGCTAGAATTATTTAAAAAAAAATAAGTTAGGAGAGAAAAAAATTACACAAATATAGAGATAATATTACGTGTTTTTGAGTTTATAGAGGTCAGAAAAAGGCTCAGAGGAATTTGAAACAAGCTGTGCCGCAATCTCAACAATCAGATTTTCCGGGAGCAAGTTGATTGTCATGGTTTTTACCTTTCTTTTCATTGATTTTGTTGTAGCACCATTTGATGTCTGTTTGTGGCGATCCATTATTAATTGATGCTATTTTTTCCTTTCGATGGTGTGTGCTTACGATTTACTATGCATGTATATATAACGTTGTCACAAAGCAAATTGAGAAGGCAGCTGGAACAGAGAGAATTTAGAAAGCAATTCCTTGTTTAAATTGGAAAACAAAATATCTATTCTAAAAATGGACTCGAGAAGAGTCTTTGACATATACACAATATATACTTCCCAATTCGCATGGTGTTCATTTTAGATCCTAATTTTCAAAGACCTTGATATATAAATAGTACTGATAGCAATTAATTTTTAAGGAAACATTTTCAATTGAAGTATAATAAGCTTTCTATATTAGACCTATCGTACTTTTTCGCATAATTTTATTTCATTATTTTCATACTTTCCATATATGAATTCATCCTTGTCATTAATTAATTTATCGTAAAATTTTCCAATTACTGAACTCGGCCCAAAAATTGGCCCAATAGAATAACTTCTTTCAAAAAACATCAACTAACCCATTTGTCTTTGAGGCTTGTTTACCTTGTAGCAATTTATGTCTTCATGTAATTATCTCCTCAGTAGACACGTGTTAAAATCAAAAGGCGTCACCACACACTACTAAAAAAATGGGATCTCCTAACGCCTATTTTCTTTCAGTTTAAACCGATCATGGTGCGAAGCCGATAAACCATAGCTGTGGTGGCAACTTTCTAAATAAATTAACATTTCTTATTGTATCGGTTTTTCTTTCTGATAGGAAATCTGTGCAAATTTATACTATCGGTTGGTAACTGTTTACTGATGGAATAATTTTGAGTTATCTTAGCAGAATGTATGTTCAAGCCGATATAACTATATAAGCAAGTTAAATTTGTTATGCACGTTGTGTTTTAAACCGTCAAAATAAATAGACTTTCAATCGCGCTTCCTCACTGCAGGCTAAAGGACATTAATTTCCACACCCCTCAAGTCTAATCAAATTAAAATTTTCTTATCTTTGTTCTTCTTATGTTAAGGTTTAGTAGCCGCTCTGTTTCCTCATTAATTTATATCGCGCCTTCCATTAATTATGCAATAATGTGTGACTATAGCAATTTGTCCGATTCAATACTAATTATAATCTTAGAGCTGTTTGTGACAAATGTGGCGGTGCAGACGTACATGTTATCTAAGAGGTGGGAGCAATTTGTATGTTTGCATAATGTCAAAAAATTCTAGCAAAAGAGTTAAAAAACATCCAAATTAGTTACAAAAAAAAATTATTTGAACAATGTCAATCAAAAACATATTTAGTCTTGCACAAAAGAATAATCAATCAAAAACATAGAAATAGGATAGGAATAAAATCTCATCAGTAGATAGCGGATAATTAATTTCCTTTTAATTATTAGATTATAATTTGAATACTATTATCCTAATTGAACTTTCTATGTTTCGAAAAAAATAGCAGTTATTGATCGTTCAAATTTTTTATCAAAAATTTTGTGAATAATTTCTAGCACGATGATTTTACAAATAATTGATTTTCAAACTTTTGTTTTTAGTTAGTTATATATGACTGAAAATAAATTTATTTTATGATAAGAGCTTATAATTAGATGGTAGACCTCATTATTTTTTTGCAAATTTTAATATTCCAAAGTACTTGTACTTGTATGAATACTAGACATCACGCTTACATAATCTTATTATCATTATATATAAACAATGCCATATTGTTCAACAATTTAGAGATAGATTCAACATGATATCAAATAAATTATATTGGAGAATATTATATTGGTAACAGTTGAACATATAATTACTCTTTGGAAGGTACTTTATTAATTATTATTGGTACTCGATACTCATTATTATTACTATCACTATTGTTTGAATTATTATAAGTTCTATTTCAGCATTATCAATCAAATATAGTCCCCAATCGCAGAAATAGTAAATAATATCACAACACCACATAGTCTAAAAACAAACCATATTTAACAAATCATATTTGGTTGAATGACAATGAATTAAGTCTCATGCATGTTAAATAAAATAAAGTTTAATTCATGCTTCAAACAACATATATCATAATAAAGCAAACTAAATATGGTATTTAGAAATATGAGTATATGACATTGGTCATCAGTTGGGATCGATGGTTTTTGGCGGGAAAAGGTTATTTTTATTGTTAAAAGGAGTCGGATGTCAGTTTTCTTTATATTAGATTCTAAATTTTTATTTTTATTTTATTTTTTTTGCTAAAAGATTCAATATTTATTACATTTTAGTAGATTTGTTGCTGACTCGTTGGAATAATAATTAATGGCTAATTGGGTAGGTGATAAGCGCAATTTATGATGCTAATTGGGTATTGTTCATTTATATGTTTGGCTAATATAATTTATCATTCAATATGAATATTATGGAATATATGTAAAATATATCACTCAACATGATTAAAATAACAGGAATACAAAATGATCAATAACATATTGGATGCATTGCTTCAATATTTTTTTTCCTATTACAAATGTCATTTATAGTATAATCAGTTTCGAGTTGCACCAGTTGTTATTTGAATATGAACTAAATTGATCCCATTGCAGCAATGTATAATGCGAGCATCGACTTTTACCTGATATTATGAATTGCAGCAAAGTATATTACAATCACTTTTTAAAATTTAGTAGACACAACAACAACAACAACAACAATTCTTACAGTCCGTCAATTTTTTTGGAAGGCTATAAAAAAAAAAGTTGAAAAAGCAACAAAGCCTATTAGAATAAATTTCGAGCAACATTTCAAACTATGATCATAATGTGTCAAGAAGAATGAAAAGAATTATAAAAATATAAGATTGTTTTGGTAACATAAAATAAAAGAATACGGTTTAATTTCTTCCAACTATAATTTGCATAACTTTAAACCACTACATGAGAATATGGTTAAAATATAGTAAATTTTTTTTTTTTTTAACAACATAAAAAAGCTTTTGAAATACCTGTTATAAGGTCGCTCTTATTACAAAACATAATAATTCTCATTTAGTAATTTAATAATTTCTTCGTATATGACATACCATTAATTTAAAATAAATCCTTACAGGAAAGAAGCTTTCATAAAGGCTGCTCATTGAATTCACAAGGTGTGAATTCTTAGTAGGGGTGCAAACGGGTTGGATATTACCCGACCGTATCCGACTCTGTATCCAAAAATTTAATACGGATATCCGATCTCTGAATATCCGTGCGGATACGGATACGGATATGGTTTTGAATTTTAATTATCCGTATCCGAATAGTAGATATATATTATATAATTTTATATGTATTTTGAAAAAAATTATGTCATTCACTATTATAAAAAGCGGATATCTGTATCCGTCTAATATCTGATCCGTATCCGTATCCGAAAAATAAAAACGGATACGGATATGGTTTTACCACTATCCGATCCGTTTGCACCCCTAATTCTTAGGAGTAGCTCTAAAATACATCAGTTCGTCCATGGCATCTTAATTAGGCCTCAGAGGATACAAACCTTGTCCCGTGCTTCTATGGCAGATAAGCCTGTAAATCCATATAACAAGTCTATTCCACCTTTCCTTATTATGTATTTAAAGTGACCAGCTTCATAGACAGAGGCCCAATATGTAAGCACCACAAAATTAAACATTCAAAGTTGTAAAGATCCGAAGGCCATGAGTCCATGATTTATTTACAAAGAATTTTAATAACAACAAATAAACAATTGTTGGTTGATAACCAATTAATTGCAAGGTACATTATAAATGAAATGCATTTTAATCATCAAAAACATATTTTTCTCTTGACTTACAGGGAATCATTTTTGCAAATTGACTGATTCTCCATTTTCTATTTTAATAATTAATGCAGTGAAGACCATGCCAAAGAAAAGAGAGCTGTTAATATAATAAATATTGCTATTACAGTAAAAACAATAGCCTTCATTACAGATCAGATGTAACCTAACACCAAAGTTATCAGAGGAAAAGGATAGTGGACAGGTAAGAACCATAAAGAACCAAAAGGAGAACATCAATTAAATAGCAAAATTTGGGAATTAATAATCAAGTTCGAAGGCACATAAGATTTGGAAATTCCAGATCATAGCAGAATTAAATTGCAGTACCGTTTTGGGAAGATTTGCCTTATCTTAAAAGTTAAAACATGTTATCTGCAAAAGCAGAGACATCCATTGAGATTGAATCATACCAAGTAACAAGGCATGTAAGCCCAAGGACCCATCGCTATATTCTCACCTATGTTTATCAACTCCTTTCTTTTTCCTGTGCTCATATCGAATGACATCAAATCATATAATCCTACAGGCATAAAAAGGATGTCTTTCTCTGGATGAAATGCAAAATGCCCCAAGTGAAGTATGCGAGAGTAGATAGTAAGAACATTCCAATGAGGCTGCAGAACTGAATAAATTTTATCAAGGTTCAATTGGTACTTTAATTTCCATTCTTGTCGAGTGTAGCTCTTAAGAACCCAAATAAACATCAATCCTTTCTTGTCGCACAAAGATATATAATGCAAGAGCCCTTGAGATTGTCCAATTTTATCAAAAGTACGACTGGTCATATCGGGAGGGTTGATCAACTGATAGGAGCATTCGTTTGCATTGATGCTCAGGATTTCACCACGAGTTGTTATACGATACAGCCTTCCTTCAACAAAAGTGCCCTTCGAATAAAATTTGATCATTGTGTCACACACCAATTCTTTTTTACTTATGCACTTTCCTCTCTTAAACGAGAAAATATTAATGGAGCTAGATATTTCTCCATCATCACTCCCGTTTGAAAACCTGATGATCTGGAACTGAGAGTACACTCGAGGGTCAAAAGCTAAAGAAAAAGTTCGACAGTCAAAAGGTGGACTAAAGGACAACATGGTAAGCAGAATTCGGGTTGCCGGGTTATAGACATATAGATTGTGCACAGTAGGGGCGTTCTTGTTCAAAGCTTCAATAATGAGGAGCCCGTTACAGTAGTCGATTATATTCAAAATATCATAATTTGATAAGGCGCAGACCGTTCTATCAAGTTCCACCTTGTCAGCACCATGAGATAAGTTCACAAATCCAACACCAGAGCAAGAATTGTTATAGAAAATACCGCACAGAGTTGGTCGTAAGTGCTCGTTGAGCCCCAGGGCTTCAGAGGAAAGGGAAAGCCATGACTTGCAGACGGTTCTGCATCGAAAGAAGGGTCTAGGTGGCAAGCGAGACAGGATCTCCATAATCAACTCATCTGGTAGTGTACTGATAGGTGATGTAGCTTGGTTGATCCTCTGGATCTTGTTGTTCCTCTCACACTCAGATGTGGAGACAGTGATCCCTGCACATTAAAAGATAAAAAAAAAAAAAAAATATATCTATATCAGAATTAGACTTATAAATCAATCAAGAACATAATTCTCTAAACGGATGGTTGATAGATTTTGTTAGAAGAGTGAATCTTTTTAAAAACAGATTCTGTTTTCTATGTCACAAGAAACAAAATTGAAAATGAAAATTTATTAAAAGTAATTATTTTAGTATAAATTCAAATCGTTAAAAATAAGATTTATAAATTATTTTTAATGTATGTATTTTTATTATTTATTTACTGGTTGATTCTATACTAAATAAATAGATAGGAAAATTTATAATTTTTGAATGCAAACATATTACCCATGAAGTAGATCGGTTTCAACGATTTTAAATTGTCATTTGAAATAAGTACTAAAAAACCCAGTAGACGTTGTAACGATTTCATCTGACCAAAAACCCCTTTTTTTTTTTTTTTTACAAAGGTATTAAAAAAATTCTTAAGAACGAGAATGATAAAAAACAAAAATTGGTTTCTTAAAAAGAACAGTACCATTTATACGGATCCTTTAGGGATCCATAAAATAGGCTTTTTTTCGACTCATAAAATAGGCCTTCTTTGTTAATGCTGGAAGGAATCGTACCATTTATTCTATTACTTCTATCAAATTAGAAAAATCATCTTTATGATTCTTTAGAAAATAATTTATAATTTTCTAAAAATAATTTCGGCTGAAATAAACCTAGGTTTCTGATCAAGTATGATACTAAAATTAATGAGATTTGCAATTTTTCACAATTCGTTTTAAACTGGCACAAATATCAAAGCATACCCCCCTAAATGCAACTAAGGAACAAACTGATCCTATTGGCTTTGCTGGAAGTTATTCCATCCAACAGTACGATGTATTTTCAAAAAAAAATTCTTATACATGAGTAATTAATTGTTCAGTGGATAGGACCAAAATATTTTGAGTGCAGTAAAATTGATATTCATAATCAGTATAAAATATTTATCTGATTGATATCTTTGATCTCCATATATAATTTGAAAGTATAATCCTGTCTCTGCCCATACCCATCCAGCATAACACCACACCACATAAACTAACTGAACTTTTACCCTAGCTAGTCATGTACTACAATGTTATCATATTTTATTAGACCTTAACACACAGACGGTTAAGACTAGCAATAATTAAAGTCCATATTGAAAAAAAGTGAAGATAAAGATTAACCTTCCTCCTCCTGATGAAGCATAGACCTGCACGCAGCCATGTTCCTCTTCCTCGCCATGCGCTCCGAACAGCGAATCAAGGCGAGTATTTGTTCAGAGCTAGGGCAGAAGTAGCAGCAATTTTGTGACGTAGAAGAGAGAGCTCTAGAGAGAGATAGAGAAGCCGCTCCCAAGTTTTTCAAAAAAGAGAAAGAGAGAGAGAGAGAGAGAGAGGGAGAGAGTAATCAATTAGGCGGAATGAGCTAACACAATTTAAAGGTACATACACAACAATTGCCTTCCAAAATTGCCTAGAAAAATAAGTAAATGCTCTATAATTAGGTTGCTAAATATGTAGTATTGATTACATTTTACGTTGCAAGCAGATTATATCATGTTAAAAATATATGTTGTTCCAGCATTCCATATATATCGATCCTACACTTTTATACTAAGCATTCGTTTTGTAGCTAGCTATTCAAATTTACAATCTTTTTTTTTTGGGAGAGCTATTTATAAGAGCAAAGATTTTATTACTGAGAGCTAAGAGAATTCGTGAAAGGGGAGGTAGCACAATTGGCTAGGAATAAGTCCTAGAGTTGTTGTACCCAAAGGTCGAGAGTTCGATTCCCCCTCACGACTTCGCAGCTTCTGCGAAAATTTTCAAAAAAGAGAGCTAAGAGAATTCTTTTCCCAGTTAAACTAATTTTGTCCTTAATTAATTTTTGGGAGAATTTCATATATACTACTCAAAAACTGTAAAATTACATATTTACTATCCAAATTTCTATAATTATGTATTTACCATCTACAAATCTAATAACTCACATATTTACCCAATTAATAAAAAATGAGATTAATTAAGTGTTTAATATTATATAAAATATAACTAATAAGTTATTTAATCTCTTCTCCTTCTCTACCTGTTTCTCTTTTGTGCACAAATTTCCCTCTTGCCTTTTTTTTGAGGTAACTTCTCCTTGATGCCGAAACTCCCTCCACATCTCATTTCTTCCGTTGAAACTCGGAGCGAAGGATAGAAGACTAGGAGACTAGTATTCCACCTCTAGATTGATGGTCTAAAAATAAGGTAACCACTCCACTTTTTCAAACAAAAACAACTTGTACTGAAGTCGACGATGATATTGCAACCGTTATCATAGTGGTTGGAGAATATGAGTTTTGTTACTAGCTCAATTAAGAATAGTGTGGGTTTTATAGCTGATGGGAACTCAAAGGGTGTAAGGAGAGAAAGAGATGGAGCTAAGTTAATCCTTGGTTAGTTATTGTTTTTAGAATAAACATAATTAATCTAAGTTTTCAGTATATTTGATATATATTAAAGTTATATGGGGTAAATATGTGAGTTATTAGATTTTTTAGATGGTAAATACGTAATTATAGAAATTTGGATGGTAAATATGTAATTTCACCATTTTTGAGTGGTATATATAAAAAATTCCTTAAAATTTTCTTCCTATCTTTATTTTAAAGATTAATATATTAGCATTAAAATACAATAAACTAGGGGTGCAAAATTGCAAACAGATCGGTTAATATCCTTCTGTATTTGGATATGTATTCAAATTTTTGTGAATTCAGATATTTACATAGATAGGATACGGATACGGGTGTGGATATGAGTTGTCAAGATACATATATGAATACGGTTTTGGTTGCAGAAGAAGATACAGATAATAATTATCTGTATTTGTATTTTTTCTTTTAACTTTTTAGATATCTATTTGCGCATATTCAGTATGCATATAGATAATTATATGTATTCATAATTTTTTATCCTTTGTTCTAGAATTATATATGTTTAGAGAGAAATATTTATTTTTGTAAGTATCTATTGATTAAAATTTACTTATGTTGGCTATTAAGTCTAAAGTGTTCATAATTTATTTTAGTTTGAAAAATTGATGCCCTCTAATATAATGTGTTCATAATTTATTTTTACCAATTAACAACAAAAAATACAATTTTTCAGGGTTTTTACAATAATGTTTGGTAATATAATTTTATTATTATGTATGAATATTATTAAAAAATTAAATATAGATAAACAATTAAAATTTCAATCAAAAGGTGCGAAATTAACAATACTACAGAAATAGGATCTTCTATGGTTCATTTTCTATAATTACGTATTTACCATCTACAAATCTAATAACTCACATATTTATCCAATTAATAAAAAATGAGATTAATTAAGTGTTTAATATTATATTAAATATAACTAATAAATTATTTAATCTCTTCTCCTTCTTTACCTGTTTCTCTTTTGTGCACATATTTCACTCTAGCCTTTTTTTTGATGTAACTTCTCCTTCATGACGAAACTCTCTCCACATCTCATTTCTTCCACTGAAACTCGGAGCGAAGGACAGAAGACTCGGAGATTAGTATTCCACCTCCAGCTTGATTGTCTAAAAGCAAGGTAACCACTCCACTATTTCCAACAAAAACAACTCGTACTGAAGTCGGCGATGATATTGCAACCATTATCAAAGTGGTTTGATAATATGCGTTTCGTTACTAGCTCAATTAAGAATAGCGTGGGTTTTATAGCTGATGGGAACTCAAAGGGTGTAAGGAGAGAGAGATGGAGCTACGTTAATCCTTGATTAGTTATTGTTTTTAGAGTAAACATAATTAATTTGAGGTTTTGGTATATTTGATATATATTTAAGTTATATGGGGTAAATATGTGAGTTATTAGATTTTTTAGATTGTAAATACGTAATTATAGAAATTTGGATGGTAAATACGTAATTTCACCATTTTTGAGTGGTATATATGAAATTCTCCCTAAAATTTTCATCCAATCTTTATTTTAAAGATTAATATATTAGCATTAAAATACAATATACTAGGGGTGCAAAATTGCAGACAGATCGGTTAATATGCTTCTGTATTTGGATATGTATTCGAATTTTTGTGAATTCAGATATTTACATAAGTATAATTTATAGATAGGATACGGATACGGATGTAGATATGAGTTATGAAGATACATATAATAATACGGTTTTGGTTTCAGAACAAGATACGGATAATAATTATCTGTATCTGTATTTTTTCTTTTTACTTTTCAGATATCTATTTGTGCAGATTCTGTATGGATATAGATAATTATATGTATTCATATTTTTTTGTCCTTTGTTTTATAATTATATATGTTTAGAGAGAAATATTTCTTTTTGTAAGTATCTATTGATTAAAATTTACTTATGTTGGCTATTAAGTCTAAAGTGTCATCATATATATATTTTAGTTTGAAAAATTCATGCCCTCTAATATAACATGTTCTTAATTTATTTTTACCAATTAACAAAAAAAAATACAATTTTTCAGGGTTTTTACAATAATGTTTGGTAAGATAATTTTACTATTATGTATGAATATTATTAAAAAAATAAATATAGATAAACAATTAAAATTTCAATCAAAAGGTGCGAAATTAACAATACTACAGAAATAGGATCTTCTATGGTTCATTTTCTACAGTTTAGATCAATCCTGGTCTGAAGCCTATAAACTAAAGGTATTGTGGTAAGTTAGTAAATAAATTCAAAGATTATTCTATCGGTTGCACCATAGGATTCCATAGGAGATGTACACCAATACTTGTATCATCCACTGTTTGAGTACCGATATAAGATATTTAACCCATTATATGAAAAGATAAATTATTCAAAGATAAATTTTGCATTGTCTCTAATGCAAAGATAAATTATTCAAAAAAGAAATTGAGCCCAGAAATAAAACATGCGTATTAGAACGGGTGAGGTTTCCATTAACACCTTCTTTGACACGGTAACACTCATAGAATTCGCTTGTATTTTCCATTAATGTCCAATGAAATTCTAGGTGGTCAAGCCTTCACTTGATACCTTTGATTTCCTTCTTAACTGGACAATGGTGAGGTTGATCTGGTCGGGTTCAAGGACCAGGGCCACATAACAAGTTTGAAAAAAATAAAATGTTCGTATTACGAGCATACAAATGGCTTATATGTATATTCACAAATTTGTGCATACATGTCTCTAAACTTTAAAACAACACGTGGAATTCTTTATCTAATATATTATTATATTATATGATTTATATCAAATATAATCCAAACCTTCAGAAACGTGCAATTCTTTATTGCAATGTTTAAACCATTGCTATCTTACAACAACACGTATATTTAAAAAAAAACACATAATCATTACTACACATAATTAACCGGACTTTTCAAAGTATAATTATAATTATCGGTGATTTTGTGACTGGTTTTGAAGTGGAAACCGGTAGTTTTAGCATCGCACTAATTAGGTAACTGGTTAAATTATCACCAGTTTTGAAACAGAAAAACAAATTAAATTGTTGTCGGAAAGTTGGCTTGAATATTTTCGGTTTGGATAATTTTCAATTTCCAGCGAATAGGTGGATAGAATTTGAATTTTTTTTTTGGATATTAATATAAATTTCGGGTATTTTGTAGCCATACCTAAATTTTTAACCGATGTATTTTTTAAAATTCCTAATCATTATGTATGTGATGAGTTAATTAGAAATCTAATTTGTAGCAAATCAAATAGAATTCAAATTTGTAGTTTATTTAAATCCATCCGAATTATTAATATACAACTTTTCACACAAAATATATTATTTTTAATCAAGATCTCAAAGACTGATTGTCTTTTTTTTTCTATGAATACTTATTAGGTAACAAAAAAAATATCTAACTGTTTCCAAAATATATATAATATGTCTAGCAATTTCAATCCAATGTGAAAATTGACAAAACATAAATCCTGACTAGATCAAATAATAATGCTTGTAGGAACTCACATTCATCAAAAGGTGGGCATTTCGTGCCAAAACCTGACCGATTTTGGTGCCTTTGTTCCTTCCAATTTTTTGAATTCCAACTCTAAAAAAGTAGTACTGAAAGGCAGATGTGCAGCCTACATTTCATATTCAATCGAATTCAATATTTAACATTCTAAGTCTGTTGTTACCTCCAAATACATGATTTTAGTTTCTTATAAATGGCCAAGCCTCAAAACTAAATATATATATATACATCATCAATGAATATGATTTTGTATAATGTGATGGTAATACATATTTTTTTGTATTATTTAGGTGTGAAAATTTATTATCTTGTACGTAATTGTCAGACAAACTAGATTTCTTGTAGATGCCTTGATTGTTGTGTAGGTAGTAAATTATTGAGGCTGCCAATGGCTACATAATATATTTACTAGTATGTTAATTTGTTAATATAATTTCTGATAAATAAAGGTGGGTTCATCTATGGTAGGTTGGTTATTACTTATTAGACCCACAAAGTGCAAAGAGAATCCTTGAGCTCATTTTTACGCTAGCGTCTACTCCTCTCATTACACACTATTTATATATTTTTTTTGTATCCGTATATGGTCAGCGTTTTGGCAGTAATGATAGTGGCCTGATAGTATTGTT
This sequence comes from Carex rostrata, assembly GCF_964058835.1. Lineage (NCBI taxonomy): Eukaryota > Viridiplantae > Streptophyta > Magnoliopsida > Poales > Cyperaceae > Carex > Carex rostrata. Next base: position 774,285 of record NC_135951.1, read on the forward strand.
TTTCTTCGCTCATGGTCAAAACCATTAAATCAATATGGGATCTGCTTCTCTTATATGAAAAGCATTGTATTAATTAGTAATGAGCGAAGTGTGATTGACAGAAAGTAAGATGTGTATTTCATATTGTGTTAATAAACAGATACAGAGCTCAATCAATCAAATGATAGTGGCCTTTTCGTTATGCTGTTTGCTAAGAATATAATATGTCTATAAAGGGATTTGCTTAAAATTATTAAATACAAAAGGCAGAGAAAAAAATATAACAGACAGAAATATTGCTTACATTTGAAAAAAAAAACATAATGAAAATGTCACTTTAAGACTACAATATATTGTACTATTGTTTGTCTCAACAGGTGAGGACAAGATTATCGGCCGAAACACATATCTGCAACAGAAAGAAATTAAGGAATAAAATAGTTATAAATCTTGTTTAAAAAGATATAAAACAATTAAATTTGTAACAGAAAGAATTATAAAATTTGATGTCTTACTTGGTCTTGAGAAGAATCTAAAAATATGAGTACATTATTATCCTCAACTTTCACTACCATACCGGATGACCCTTGCTTATCACCAGAGATAATTTGAACGTTGTCTCCAGTTTGAAAAAACTTTCTCACATTGACTACATTTATAGCAAGTGTATCCTGATACAAATCATAAAAAAAAATTATAAAGCCGCCCAGAATAAAGTTTTAACCTAAACATTTAATATGTATAGCCTAATTTATTAACTATTTTACCTGAAGGCTCGTCGAATTTCGCTTAATGTAAACAAGGTCGCCATCCAATTTTTGAACGACACCTCTCTCGTGTTTCATGTCTCCAGCTATGACTATGATTTGGTCGCCAATCATGAAACGACGGCTAGTTCTGCTTTCAGTTGGGGCTGACGACCCAGCTGCATCCGTCGATTTTTGGAGAGACAATACTTGCGTCATTTCCTTGAGCGGAACCATGAAAATTTTTGTCGAATAGAGATAAGGTATTCCACGAACGGCCTAAAAATCATGATGAAATAATAAAGATTTGAACAAGAAACTTTTTTTTTTTTTTTTTAAAATTGACAGTGGCGGCTGTCAGAAGAAAACAAGAACACTAACCTCAAAGATTTGAACAAGAAACCTAATATTAAGTAAGAAAACAAGAACACTAACCTCTTTGACATCGGCCTCAGACATGGCTTCAACATAAATATAGTTCTTCAAGTGGTCCAATGCAATAACCGAGAAGATCTTGAGCTCTGATTTTTCTATATATTTTTTCATTAATCTGATGGCGACCTCTCTCTCATGGGTGTTCTGAAATAATCACTAATGTTACTAAAATAAACTTACTAGTTGTTTATAAAAAAATCAAGAGCACAACTTTTAAATATTATCTAACGTCTTACCTTGCATTTAACGCACCACAATTTTGGATCTTTGACAGTGGGTAGAAGGGACTGCTGTTCTACTTCAGCGTTAACCGCCATTGCTGGATCTGTGGAGAAATTACCACTTCTGTTCCTTTTATTTGCACTACTACCTGGTGCAATACTACTGCTCCCACCTCCAACTTTTTCCTTCAGTTCCTTTCTCTTCATCAGAGCTCCTGGAACGATTCTTGGTTTTCTTGAAGAACTCTCGTATGTTCGCGAAGAGCGCTTGAGCTTAGTTCTTGTACTTGGAGTTGGATTTAAGTAATAGACTGGAGTTGTTATTGATTTATTCGAGGAACCGTTGCATTTAAGTACTATTAAGTTACGGAAATTTTTATGATACTCCTCTAAAATATTAAAATTACTTATTTCGTGGTACCCCTAAAAAGCTTTAAAATTACTAAACGCTTTGTTGATTATATTGTTGTCAATTTAGTTTTTCAACTACATTTTTTACAATCCAAAAATTTCTTTCAAGAAAATCTATAACATCTTAAACAACAAATATTATTCTCTAAACATATCGATAATATATTTAATTTATTCTCACGTTAACTACGGTTCATCATATCATCTAAACAATTATTTAAGTGAACTATGAACCATTTTTTTTTTTTTAAAGTTTTAAGAAAATACAAATTTTTTGAATTCAAAACATAACTTATAACAAACTGATCAGCAAAGAAATTAAGCTAAGCAAAAATTTATTGCAATTGGATCATCGATCTAAGTTTCTATTTGACTGAAGCAAAATTCCGATAATAATAATAATTATAATATATAATATTTAAAATGTTAAGCCAACCTATAAATTGAGAAAAAAGGTAAATTGAAAAATAATATACTATAGTGGTGAAAGTGAGTGTTTTAGAATGGTTACGCAAATTAGATATATAAACGAAATAAACGAAATAAAGTTAACGTGACACGTTGATGACTCTAAATGAGTACTACTAACTTTTAATATATGTAAATATATACTTAGTTATCCTAATTCCATTATGTTAGATTACAAGCGTATAATTCTACCATTTAATAGTGTCAGTGTCGATTCACAGGGATAGATCTTAGGTAATTAACAACTTTAGCACTAGTCTAGGTTCTTCGGGTTTGTTTGGTAGCATGTATTACATAAGAAAAAAATAATAAAATAAAGGTACAAGGTGATTTTACAGTTTTCTCTGACAAGGTTATAGGTGGAGATGCTAATTGTTGTAAGCCAAATTTAGGGAGTCTCTAGGGTTTTAGATGAAATCCTTCTAATTATCTCAATACATATTTATGGCACTCATGTCTATCCGCATACGGTCTTCTGTCACTGCTGCATACGGTATAGACCACCCAGCAGACAGAGCCACATACTGGTACTATTATTCCCTACGAATGCTAGGGTTCGATTCTATGCGTATTTGAAATCTCCTCTCTCACTGAGGTACAATGACTTAACACTTATAGGTATGTGGAGGACATTGACATATAGTAGATAGAATTATGTATGCAATGACATATTTCAATAATATTTAAAAGATAATGAAATCTCAAATAGACATAAAAGAAAAATAAATATAATAAAGAGATAATATAGAATTCATTACATCCAACCCTATAGAGGAGGAGCTTAGCTATTTAAAGCCATGACAAAATAAAATAAGTAATAAAATAAAAACATAACCAAAAACCTAGAAAACATCTTCCTTAGATGACGTCTTCTTCTTCCGCCTTGGATTTTGAGAACTTTTCCTTCTCCAATTTCAGATATTACATGCAATATTCTACTCTTAAACTATGGACTTACACAACTAAAACATGCACACTAATTCCTATTACATGAGGGATTTATATAGTCTTCCTAAGGCGTGTAGTCATGAAGAACATGGGAGCCAATTATAGCCTCTCATGTTATATTTGGAGCGCTAAACATAGACTTCCAATAATATACTATAATGGTGAAAGTGAGTGTTTTAGAATGGTTACGTAAATTAGATATATAATTAAATGAAATAAACGAAATAAACTTGACGTGACACGTGAGGGACACGTATATCCCCTTCTTTCTAAATTGTAAATTTAATTTTGCTACCTCCCTCTCTCTCTCTTAATCCTCAATTTTGCGAGCATGTTCTTTACGTGGAAATCTCTCCTAAGAAACTAGGTTACAGTGCTGCTTAATTATTACCTCTACCGTACTGTGTTCTCTCTTTTGTTCATGCTATTGTTCCTCTTATACCGATTACGAATTGAGAAAGTTTGAGAGTAAATCTTAGTTGACAGTAATTATATGTTTAATTAAAATTACAACCATATATAATATTCTTCAATATAAATTATTTGATATTATGTTGAGTCTATCTCTAAGTTGATGCACAAATATCGTATTGAAAGTAAGCGTAATGTCAAGTATTTATAACAAGTATTTTGCAAAAAAAAAAATGAGTTCTAACATCTAATTTTAAGCTCTCATAAAAAAAAATCATAAACAGAAGAGGGTGTTTCAAAAAAAATAGGTAGATAGCAGATTGTAAGAAATCATAAGCACATTAGTTATCGTAGAACTGGTCTACTGAGAATCAAATTACAGAATATGAAATCCTAAACAGAAGATTGGTAATTCAAAAAAATAGGAAATCAAACAATTCCAAACTTTACTCATTACACCAAATAAAAATAATATTTTTTATATATCAACTAATTAACAAATCATTGCTCCGTAACAACACAAAGATGTAACATATTTTTCAGGGAATAGCAACAATTCACCCTAACACAGTCTCATCGTGAACCAATAGAAGAGCCAGCACAAATCACAATAGTTTCATAATCATTAACTTCATACCACAGTGATTTTTTTTTCCTAAAAAATATGATTTTGCATAATACCTGGGAGTGCTATGTAAAAGTAATTTGTGCCAATAGAAAACAATAAAAAAAGGGAGTTTTGAGTTGCATAGACCGAATTTCAGCTCAGGATCAAACACTGACCTCCTGTTATACAATTTTCTTGAGGTCAATCTAATGTAATCAAGAAATTACAAAAAACCCTAAATGCTAAATCAGCAAGCAAATGGAATAGGGAAGAGATAGAAACAATGTCTGAGCAACAAAATCAACAAAGTATTAAAACCAACCGTAAAAGAGAGAAACACAAAGAAAAAAAAATTTAGCAACAAAATCAACATACTAGTGAATTACTGAACAAATTAAAGCAGTAAAAGAAGAAGAAAACAACAAATCTGTAAGTACTTGGTGGGGAATAGAGAGAAGAGAATCGCAAAGGGAGCAGAATACAGAGAAGCATTTCATACTTTTTGTTTTGTCATTTTATTAAATTTCATTTCATTCAGATATGCATTTGAACTAGATGATGATGAGCAATATAGAAGTATAGCCAATTAGCTAGTACGGAGAATAAATACATAACTTGGGAGAGAATCTTTTCCGAGAATCAAGTAGAGCATATGTCAGCATAATGAATATTATGGCTCTTTCACATATCAACCGTTTGACTTCTGGTTGCCGCCTAAAACAAAAAATAGTATGCTATTGGTATTTGGAAAGCAAAACCTAAAGTTTTAACACAAATTTCTTACCGGAGTTGGGAAGCTGGCACAAGCGAAGGCAAAGATAGTATGTTCACTGATGTTCCTCACAAAGGGGCACTTCTAAATTCCTTCTTGAATTGGTGCTGCTTTGACCTTTTTCTAAATATTTTATTGAAAGATTCAGTTTGATTGTCATTGTGGTACCAGATCAACTTAATCCTTGAAATTTTTTTAATTGTTGTGTATTATTATTCATCATCATAACTGCTTGCAGTATTGTCTTTTTATTTTAATTATGGTATACAATGTTTAAGAACTTTATGTCAGTTCTAATAAACCTATATTAGCCCAGTTTATTGATTATGAATAATAGAGACCACCATCTTGGCATTAGCCCAGTATATCTGTTGCATAGAAGTTATTGACTGACATCATTATCTGATTTTCTTCTTCTTTTTGGCTGTTTATGGAACATAACAATGAACACGTCTTCTTTCTTTTTTCTTTTATTAACCCGAGTTAATAACAGCAATTATGAATTAGCTCCTCACGACTAAAAGTGTTGTAAACAAAAGTTTAAATGTAGACATCAATGTTTAAATGTACAAATGCTTGTGTTCACTATAAAGTTCTAAATGTTTTTTACATCAAAAAATTAAAAATGAAAGATATAAATGCTTAGTTTTGTTTGTCACGACAAGAGATGGCAAGCTTCTAAGCACATGTTTGATTCTCTATTCAATTTCAAATCTAAACGAATGGGACAACCTATTCGTGTTTAAAAGCGAGGAAACTTGGTTTGATCATCTCGCTTATCTTTAGAATGAATAGTCCTTTAAGCAAACAACTCCTCTTGAAGTAGTTTTATCGTCATTAGGACTTCAATTATTATATAACTTTCGTTATTTGTATTAAAACCCACTTTTTCCCAAAATTTCCATGCCGCGTCTGTTGTTTCAAATTCCATTCCAATCAAAGGCTCTACCCCTCCATTTAGATCCATGCCGGTTGTTGATCTGAGAGAAGAGTATAGTATCTTACTTTGCTTCAGAAATAAAGTATGATATAATATGTAAGAATCCCATATGCTGAAATGCTTAGTTCTCCAAAGAAATTTGTCACCTTAATTAAGTGAAATCAGCTAGTTGATATGCTAGTACAAATAAAATAAGTTATTTCAGAAATTCAAGTTACTATGTCAAGTTCTCACTAATTCAACTTCACTAGTACACCATTACTTAGAAGTTGTCGCATGCAAGCAGAGGAAACACCTTGTCAGGTGTAAATTGTATCTAACTATAAAGTTGCAAACAACATTTATAGTATCTTATGCAAATTCTAGCTACATCTACATATTCTATATCTAACAATTTGCAAATAATATTTTATAGTATCTAACTAAATGTTGCAAATACCAACTTTCACCAACATTAATCAGTATGTTAAGTTGAATCATACCAAGTAACTAGGCATGTAAGCCCAAGGACCCATCACTATCTTCTCACCCATGTTAACCAACTCCTTTCTTTTGCCTGTGCTCATAGTCATATCCAATGACATGAAATCATATAACCCTACAGGCACAAAAAGGATGTCTTTCTCTGGATGAAACGCAAAATGCCCCAAGAGAAGTATGCGAGAGTAGATACCAGAAACATCGCAATGAGGCTGGAGAACTGAATAAATTTTATCAAGGTTTAATTGGTACTTTAACGTCCATTCTTGTCGAGTGTAGCTCTTAAGAACCAAAATAAACATCAATCCTTTCTTGTTGCACAAAGACATATAATGCAAGAGCCCTTGAGACTGTCCAATTTTATCAAAAGTACGGCTGGTCATATACTGGGGGGTTGATCAACTGATAGGAGCATTTGTTTGCATTGATGCTCAGGATTTCACCACGAGTTGTTATACAATACACCCTTCTTACTTATGAACTTTCCTCTCTCAAACGAGAAAATATTAATGGAGCTAGATATTTCTCCATCATCACTCCCGTTTGAAAAGCTGATGATCTGGAACTGAGAGTACACTCGAGGGTCAAAAGCTAAAGAAAAAGTTCGAAAGTCAAAAGGTGGACTAAAGGGAAAGCCATGACTTGCAGACGGTTCTGCAGTGAAAGAAAGGCCTAGGTGGCAAGCGAGACAGGATCTCCATAATCAACTCATCTGGTAGTGTACTAATAGGTGATGTAGCTTGGTTGAGCCTCTGGATCTTGTTGTTCCTCTCACACTCAGATGTGGAGACAGTGATCCCTGCTCATCGAAAGATAAAATAAAAAAAAAGGAAGAAGAAAAAGAAGAAGAAAAATATATCTATATCAGAATTAGACTCTTATAAATCAATCAAGAACATAATTCTTTAAACGGATGGTTCATAGATTTTGTTAGAAGAGTGAATCTTTTTAAAAACAGATTATTTCTATGCCACAAGAAACAAAATTGAAAATGAAAATTTATTAAAAGTAATTATTTTAGTGTAAGGCCAAACCGTTAAAAATAAGATTTATAAATTATTTTTAATGTATTTATTTTTATTATTTATTTACCAGTTGATTCTATACTAAATAAATACATAGGAAAATTTATAAATTTTGGATGCAAACATATTACCCATGAAGTAGATCGGTTTCAACGATTTAAAATTGTCATTTGAAATAAGTATTAAAAAATCCAACTTAAAACGATTATAACGATTTTGTCAGACCAAAAATCCAATTTTTTATTTTTATAAAAGTATTGAAAAAAATGTTAAGAACCAGAATCATAAAAAGAAAAAGAAATATATAAAAAGAACCGTACCATTTATATGGTTCCTCAAGGGATCCATTAAATAGGCCTTTTTGCGACTCATAAAATAGGCCTTCTTTGTTAATGTTTGAAGAACCGTACCATATATACTATTACTTCTATCAAATTAGAGAAATCATCTTTATGATTCTTTAGAAAATAATTAATAATTTTCTAAAAGTAGTTTCGGCCGAAATAAACCTAGGTTTCTGATCCAGTATGATACTAAAATTAATGAGATTTGCAATTTTGCACAATCTGTTTTAACCTGGCACAAATATCAAGGCATACCCTCGTAAATGCAACCAAGGACCAAAATGATCGTATTGGCTTTGCTGGAAGTTATTCCATCCTACAGTACCATTTATTTTAAAAAAAAATTCTTATACATGAGTAATTAATTGTTAAGTCGATAGGAGCATAAAAACTTTATATGATTCATCTCTTTGATCTCCATATATAATTTGAAAGTTTGATCCTGTCCCTGCCCATATCTATCCAACACAACGCCACAACAACATAAATTAACTGATCTTTTACCATAGTCATGTACTACGATGCATCATATTTTATTAGACCTTAATACAAAGATGGTTAAGACAAGCAATAATTAAAGTCCACATTGAAAAAAAGTAACCTTCCTCCTCCTGATGAAACATAGATCTGCACACAGCCACGTTCCTCTTCCTCGTCATCTGCTCCGAACAGCGAATCAAGGTGAGTATTAATTTGTTCAGAGCAAGGGAAGAAGTTGGCAATTTTGGCGTAGAAGAGAGAGAGAGAGAGAGAGAGATTTAAAAAAGAGAGAGGGAGGGAGAGAGAGTAATCAATTAGTGGATTGGAATGAGCTAACACAATTTAAAACTATATACACACAACAGTTACCTAGAAAAATAAGTAAATGCTCTATAATTAGGTTGCTAAATATGTAGTATTGACTATTGATTACATTTTACGTTGCAAGGAGAATTGTTAATTAACGGATAGAACTTACAAATTACTCCGTTAATCTTCGTGCGGAAGCGGATGTTGCGAGTGCAGCAGTATCACTGGTTCTGCAAGAAATCACAAACCGAAGCCGGTCAGAAGCCTTGCGTTTTCCACGACATAAAACCTTCTTGTATTAACAGAGTGTTTTTCTCTCTTTAGTCACTATTTCGTTTTTTATCTGATGGATAGAGAGAGAGACAGATATGGATGATTTATATAAAACCAATGCACATTTTCATAATGGGTTTGCATCTATTCATAACGGGTCAGATTTTGGATTTGGGTTTCCCATAACGGGCGTACCATTTAATAAATCCAACAAGAATATATCATCTTACAAATATATATTGTTCCAGCATTCCATATATATCGATCCTACAAGATTGGGCTCAAATCCTTCACATCATTAGTTCCATTTCGTTAACACATACATTTGATAGGATCTCCTGGAGATGGGAAAACACAGTGAGTTTCACAGTTCAATCTTTGTATAAAATGCTTATATTTAGGGGCGTTAATGTAGATTATCCCATGATTTGGTGGTAGACGCCCATACCTCATAAAATTAAAATTTTCATGTGGTTAACATGTAGGAAAAAAAATACTTACCAAAGACAAGCTGAAAATTAGAGGTTGGAAAGGCAATACCAAATGTAATTTTTGTAATCACATTGAAACAACTAATCATTTGTTCCTCACTTGTACACTTGCTCAACAAGTGTGGTTTTGGATGGAAAACAACCAAAATTATTTTAAACAATGGAAATCTTTAAATGACATCATGGCATTTGCTAAAACTTTGGATAAATATCAGCGACAAGCTTTTTTGATGATCTTTAGTAGCATATGTTGGACAATTTGGAAACACCGTAATGAAGTGTGTTTTAACAATATACAGATTAAAACAAGTCGACAACTTATTTTACTTACAATCTCTTTGATTGAATATTGGATAGGTAGCAAAAAGGTACCACAGCAGACCAAGGAGGCTACTCAGGATTGGATGCCGCAGGCAGGGGTACTGGAGACCATTCCACTGCGTGTTTGGCTCCCTGGAGATGACCAGCTGATGCCACAGGAGGATGATGACTTCACCACCTTCACACCACCCCCTTTCCCATTCTCATTGCCAGCCTAATGGCTTTTTCTTTAATGTTAAACCTTGATAGCAAAAGGATAGCTAGCAATTGACAATACTGTTTTCTGTTTTGTGGTCTGCTGATATGCTTCTGTAATGTGTTGATACGATTTTGTGGTTTGATGCTAGGCCTAGTATGCTAGCAAGTTTTATGTTTTGGTTAAAGCAGTAGGATGCTATCTGCTTCTCTTATGATTAAGGAATACTTTTGGATCTGAGAGAATTTTGTTTTACTCTCACATCCTCCTCCCAGCTTTGTAAGTTAACTGTGTTTCTTAATGAAACTGGGCGCTAGCCTTTTTATTCAAAGAAAAATATATCGATCCTACACTCTTATACTAGCCAGACTTTTTTTTTTCTAATATATAAAGTGTTTAGAATTTATTTTTACCATTTAACAATAAAAAAAATACAAGTTTTCAGGGTTTTTACAATAAAGTATGGTAAGAAAATTGTATTATTGTGTATGAATATTAATGAAAGAATATATAGATAAATATTGAAAATTTCAACCAAATGGTGCAAAATAAACACTACTATAGAAATAGGATCTTCTATCGTCCATTTTCTAATAGTTTAGATCAATCCTGGTATGAAGCCGATAAACTAAAGGTATTGTGACAAGTTAGTAAATAAATTGAAATATTATTCCATTGGTTGCAACCCAGGAAACGATAGGAGACGTACACCAATTCCTTTTATCGTCCACTGTTTCATTAGTACCGATAGAATATATTTAACTCATTATATAAGTATTATTATCTTAACTGATATAATAATTTGATATTCTTCTAATATCAGTTAATACATTAGTACCGATACAAGTAGACAAAAATGTTCTATCGGTTATTATTTGAACTGTTAGAATTTAGAGACTTTAATTACTAGATCTAGGTCATAATTTTCACCTCTCACTGTCTAATCGAATTAATTTCTCTCATCTCTCTCTTCTATGTCTTTATTTCTTCATCTTGTCTAATCATATTGTCTTTAATTTGTATGTTGTTTATATTGAATTAATACTGAATATCTTACTTGAATTATGGATATGTAAGTTGAATGTTGGATATTTTTCTCTTGTATGTTGTTTATGTTGAATGTTGAATTAACGTTTCTCTAATTATATAGGTATATCATGTATATATGTTGAATATCAAACTCGTGTAAGTACCTAACATCTTTTATCGATTATGAGGATGATCTAAGCTATAGAAATATCAATTTGATTTTGCCTAGCGCTTTAAATCTATTTATGCCTCTTCTACCAGTTAATGTTTCTTTTATGATATCATTTTTGAATATTTGGCACCCTTAAATTTTTCAATGTTTCTTCTATCAGCAGCCACATATGGTATAGTTCTATGTTGATTTCCAATATACCGAATATGACATTATCAGTACCGCATACATACTCCTGTATACTTGTTATGCGATCTAAGGGTTTTCAGATATGACGATGATCCCTATAATTACCAAACTGAAGTGTTTAAAGTATAAAAATATAGTTTTCTCCATACCACCCAGTTGTTCAAATAATCCTAAAGACCTCAGCCTTGTCATTAATTAATTTATCGTAAAATTTTCCAATTACTGAACTCGGCCCAAAACTTGGCCCAATAGAATAACTTCTTTCAAAATCTGAACTGACTCGCTGAACCGTTAAGCAATCCCCCACCCGTTTGTCTTGGCTTGTTTACCTTGTAGCACTTTATGTCTTCATGTAATTATCTTCTCATCAGTAGACATGTGTTAAAATCAAAGGGCGTCACCGCACACTACTAAAAAAATGGGATCTCCTAACACCTATTTTCTTTCAGTTTAAACCGATCATGGTGCGAAACCGATAAACCATAGCTGTGGTGGCAACTTTCTAAATAAATTAACATTTCTTATTGTATCGGTTTTTCTTTCTGATAGGAAATCTGTGCAAATTTATACTATCAGTTAGACTAATAGACTAATTAACCTAAGCCTAACTTGACTAAGAGGATTGCTAGAATGAATGTTACATAAAAGGGACGTGATATGAGTACCCGCACTCTCATCCCCCCATTATCCCCCCAATTTTATTTGTTCAATCTCATCCGCATTTCTCATAATCTATAAAGAATTTTGCGAATCTAAAACCACGAACGTCTTCTACGCAATTTTATCTTTCAAATGAGATCCATGATAACATACTTTCGAGCTCGTCATCACACAAGTATTTATACCTCATCATTTAAGTATTTATACATAGTATTTTTCACATATGACACTGCTGAAATTTAAAATTATTAATATCAAGTATTACAAGTATTTATACCTATGCCCAAAAGTATTTATATCTATGTGGTCAACTATTTTTGTTAAAGAAAGATTGACGCAGGGACGATTAGGGAAATGTGATACGGAGATGCGGAGTCCACGATTAGAGATAAAATACTTACAAGTATAGGTATAAATACTTGCATAATGAGGTATAAATACTTGTGTGACGATGAATCTGAACGTACGTCATTATGGATCTCATTTGAAAGATAAAATTGCGTAGAATAAGTTCATAGTTTTAGATTCGCAAAATTCCTCATAGAACGTGAAAAATGTGGAAGATATTAAAAAAAAAAATCACCTCTAAAAACGTGTATGATTCTTCTTCCATGTAGTTTGAGTGGTCCCTCTATATAGTTATATCAAATTAGACATGCAAGTATTAATTTATTATTTTCCAAATATTTATACCCATGAATTTAATTAAACTTGGAAAATCACAGTGTTGTGAATAAATTTAATTAAACTAGTTAGTTAAGTTAATTTATGGGAAGTTAAAATCTGTTTAAGAGATGGGGGTACAATGCGGGTACTGGAGTGTGGGGATTGAATTAATTATTCTACATACAAATCTTCCTAAAGGACTATTTATAGCCTTTCTAAATGATGATGGGAGTAATGGAGAATGTGGGTAAGCCTCTGATTGGTCAAGAAAATCTAAAATTAGCGACACCTTTCAGCAAAGCAGGCTTTCTAGAAGGCTTGGCCCAGTCTCCATGCGGCATAGTCTGATGCCGTATACTGCATGGCTATGCCGCACCGACTTCGTACTTAGCAGATTGTGTTCATAAGTTATTCATTTCGCATGTTGTGCATTTTGTGAGAGATGCTGTATGCTTCATTATACGTCCATGAGCGGTATTTCCAATCAGATCTAAATATGATAATTTTTGCTCTTTTTTTTTGCCTCAATTCACAATTTATTTCAAAACATGCCAAAATGACTCAAAAACACGTGTATGGTAAATAAATAAAAAAATGGCTCATTCACATTTGTTTTTGGTTATTTTTCAGATAAAAAGTAGTGATTTTTGCTATATGTTTGAACATCATCACACTTTCGAGCTTAAACTTTTGTCCGTTCTCGAAAATTTTGCTGGAAAATTTTGCTGTAGTAGTGTTTCAGAGCCCGTTAGATTGAACTTTTGTCATAAATTTTGCTGGACAAAAAATATAACTTATGGATATGTTTTAATTGTGTGCTGTTGAGGAGCTCCATTGCACTTCCCATATTCTTTATCCAAAATATTTTTTCTCATTTTTTATTGAAGATTTCGTCGAAAATTAAATTTAATTAAGACCAAAAAGATTTATTTTCCAAATATTATGTTAACCTTTGATGTAAAATTTGTAGTCCGAATTTTCCGATTCAATTCAAGTGCTAAGCTATTAATTTCTATAAAAGTAAACCGTTAATAGATGACTTGTATTATATCTTAATACAAGTGCTAATAACCTTTTAATTGCGTCATATGTTTCTGGATGCAGACTTTACATATTCCTCGTGTCTTTGTTTTATTTTCTGTACTTTTAGATCTTTTAGTTAATATTTTTATGCAGGTACAATTTTAGAAAAATAGATGTAGTACTTTTGTGTTGAATTTAGTATGCGACTAATAGAATTAAATAGTACAAGAATTAATCAAACAAAATGTCCGAATTTGATCAAACACATGGCAATTGATGTGTCATATGCAATGCACAATAATTATTTTTTGAGTTTGATATGTATGAATTATTTATCTAACTGATTACTTAGTATGAATATATACCAGAATTTGATATTATTGTTACATATTGAAAGAAAAAACATTCATGTACTCACGAACATTTATGTTTCAAATTTTCCAACGAGTTTCATCTTTTTATTTTGGGAATTGTTAAATTGACATCAGGGGAAACTATGCCCAACTGATCCAATTTTCAAAATAATTCCCGTTTTCGAATATGACCTTCTTCTTTAAGTATTTTTTTTTACATCTGAGCCGTCCATTCTTTAATGAGCGTCTCACCCATCATCATGTATGACAGTCCTCAGAAAACCCTAAAAAACTAGGGTTTTGATATGGAGATCAAATTACGTCGGTCTCTATATATATTAAGGCGATGTTTCAGAACAATCAATATAATAAACGAGCTCACTTCCTTTCTCCTCTTCCTCTCAAATTTTTCCAATTACGAAGCAAATAAACCTACTCATCAAGTCTGATCACGCCTCTGCTATGATTCTCTCATCTTCATTCCTTTAAAAAAACCATTCTGAAGGACACCCTAAAATAACAACCCTTCTAAGCTTCTCAACACTCCCTTCCAACACAGACACATAACCGAAGGGCACGCGAAGATAAACACTTACATCCAAGCAATCTAGAGAACATGAATTCATTACATCATATAAGAATTGGAAGTTGTGATTCTGTTGGTATCGGCCACTGTTTTATCAGTAAGTTCTTATATTTTTCTAGTAACATAACACAACTTTTTTCCTCCTATTTTGTCAATGTTACATATCTATTGTTGAACAACGCACAAGGTTACTTTTTTTTATTAAATCGATTCTTTTATTATTGTTATGAAATTAAACCCCTATATTTAAACTTTATTTAATAAGAAATAAGTGACAAAAGTTCTGAAATTGTTGAAACAAAATAAAGTAAAAAGTAAATGACAAGTCAACTGACTCAAGATCTATGAGATCCGATAAAAATTTACAAAAAAATAAAGAAAAGGTAATTGGTATGAAGATATGAATTTTCCAAATTAATTTTAAAAAACAGTCATTAATTAATAGGGAGTAAAGTCATGGATTTGTTTGTATTGCAATCTGCTACACCTCTCTCCAATTTAAAATCTGTATATTTTTCACTGAAAGAGAGTAAATAAATAATATTTTTTTGTGAATTATAATTTTAAATATATATATTTCATTGAAGTTGTTTAGAACGAAGTCCACCCAACATTTCTTTCTTATTATTATTTCTATTATTTCATTTGCATCGATATCTGTATAAAATGAGAGTACCATAGTAAAAAATATAAAGTTTTCCATTCGGACTTTGATAAATGATAAATAGTAAAAGATAAGTTGCAATTAAATTCTTTGGCAATTAAATTCATGCCACATATATGGTGAAGTTATGTTATTAGTTATTTCGAATTGATTGTCATACAATCTGTGATTGGAGAAAAGATAAATAATTTACATTTAAAAACAAATCTTAATGAGGGATAAAAATCATAGTAGGAAATATCAGCCTACCCCGATCCGATCCTGAGCCGATCCTGAGCCGATACCGATCCGATACCCCGATCCCGTATCAGTATCGGCTGGGACCGATCCCGATACCGATAATTCCTACTATGATAAAAATACTATTATATCATAAAGAAATCTTCGACTCTCCTTGCACTGTGCAGCAATAATCTTGACTTGTCTTGCACAAATTTAATTTTATTCAATACATACTATAATAATATATCTGATTTTTTTTCAGAATTTGGATTTACAATTCATCACCGTGTCAGAGGTGAAGGAAAAACCGCTGGCTTGAAGGACAAGGTAAAATTTGTTTTTACATCTATGTTATCTGTTTATTAGTTTAGGCTGATTTATGTTTATCTTTATGTCTGAATTTAGATTTTTTATAGTTTTAAGTTTGATATAACTGCCCTTGTAATAATGTTGGGTTCTGATTTTTAATGTAGTAAATATTAATTATGTTTGTTATTATGTGTTTTATTAGAAAAATTGTGCAGACATTTAGTGTTATATTTTTTGTATTACTCCAAATTGAAGATCATATCAGGGTACAAAGGACATTTTATTATATGGTTGTTCTAAATTTTCTGTGGACCTCCCTCCTTTATGTATGCACCTAAGAAGGGTTTCTAAAAAAATTTGCAATTTCATATTCCAGTCCAGTAATTTCTAAACAAATAAATTAGAATTTTTATTGACAAAAAATGCCATTACTAACATATATATCTTTTTTTTTTTTAATTTCAGTATTATATCGAGCCAGGTACTCACAAGTACATGTGCGCCACCACCTTGGGTTGTTAGATGGTCCTAAGCCAAATGAGAAAAACAATTCTCCGAAAGCATAGGTGAGTTATAGAACTTCACAAATATAATTTTCGTAGCAAAACATATTTTAGTGTACTGGATAAGAAAAATTGGTTTCAAATTTCAACATACAAAAAATGATTTGCTAAAGAAGGAAACATGTGAATTGACAAACAATCATGAATGAGATGTGTCAGTTACTTAGCTTTAGGGCTCATAAACAGAGTGTTAGTGGACTCCAATTAAGTACTAATTCCAATATTTTGTGGTCGATGATTACATATTGGGTTTACATATGGGGTTTTATTTGTGCCTCAGTCAACTAAAGCAGATCCTTGACAGTATCCTCATGGAGAAATGCAAGATGAGGAGTTCGAGAGAGGTATTCAAAGAGTTATTAGCGAGAATCAGATGATGTACCCAAATTCCCTTAAGAGCTGCCGGAAAGTAAGTATAATTGACATATTATATATTGGTTCTATAAGAAACAATGTAAACTACCGATTGCCTACGGGCTTTGGTTGCAAAAAAAAAAAAAAAAAATGTAAACTACCTATTTTGCACTAAATTGAATATTATTTTTCTTTCTAATATAGGAATGGTGCGTCATCTTCAAGTTCTCTTCAACCTGATGAGGCACCAATGGAAGAGCCTAAAGACGTTGAATAATAATTACTCATATTATCATAAATCTAATTCTAGAATTTTCAGAGATATTTTCTGGAATATTTATTTAGAGGTAGCTTAGATTTTGAGAATTTTGATAAATTTTGAGGTTTACATTTTATTTGAATATTTGTTGAACATTATATCAAATGCTCAAATGTTAATGAATCTTACTTAATGCACGAGTGTTCTAGTGTGTCTTGAATATGGTGCCTACATAGCGGAGCTATGCGCTCTCCGGATATATCGCCTACATAGCCCAACTATGCGCTACCTGAATATGGCGCTCACATAACCCAGCTGTGCGCTACCCGAATATGGCACCTACATAGGCCTGCTATGTGCTACCCGAATATGATGCCTACATAGCCCTGCTGTGTGCTACCGAATATGGTGCCTACATAGCTCTGCTGTGCGCTACCCGAATATGACGCCGACATAGCCCTGCTGTGCGCTACCCGAATATGGCTAAACAACAATTAAATTCAAATGACAAAACAACCATAACTGTTTATTCGAATATGTATTAGATCATCGACATATTGCTATATACTAGCATTCAAGAAATTTATATGTACCACAAATGTGAAATGTTAGTGCAGTGGATAAAATGACAACATGAATCAATACAGAAGAATGTACTTTGTGGAGCATCCGACAATCTAAAATATGGCAAAAACTGAACATTCATATATTTCTCATGCCACTGGTAAGTTCCTAACTTTGATTTATACAATTAAATAATGTTGTTTGTTGGTTGTCATTAATTGACTAGTGGTCCTTTACTAAGTTAATTATATTACGCCGTATCATATTTTGTTTTTCAATGAGATTGCGGATGGCATTGGGCATGGTGGTGTTGGGTAGGACAGAGAGCTAGTAGGCATCATGAGCTTCTATTGCGGCAACAACCTAAAAGAAGTATTTTTGTTTATTATGCATGGCGTCTGAGAAAATTTGATATTATCTTGAAAGGTTGCATTTAGATGAGAATTTGCCTTTGATCTAGTGGTAAGTGAACAAATGTGTGTTATATTTTCTTTTCTCCATTTTTCCATTGTTTCGAGAGAGCAAATACATGTTTTTTTTCCTCTCAACATGAAATTCCAATCTTATATCTTGTACTAAAGGAGAGAGACTAATTGAATTTTGTCATTTCATATATTTTTTTTCTCCATACAAACTTGAAAGTTGTCACGTAGAGTATAAATCTTGGAGGGATTGATAGTGTTGATATTTTTAATATTGACACATCATAAATTATTCTGTCTTAAATATCAAAATAAAAAATTGAAAAATAACATATGGAAAAAGCAAAGAAAGAACTGGAAGCTAAAGCTATGAAATACATAAAATATATAGTAGAGTTACATGGTGGTCAAAACAAAAGAAAGGAGGAACAAACGGGCCATGACTATTACAGATTAGTAATAAAATCTCAGATTGGTGTGTCTTTGATGGACTACATTACATTCTTATAAAGGTGAAGGATTGAGTGCTTACTTTGTTAAAGTAGAGTTCACTGCATCTTTTTTTTCTAGTAACATCTCTTTTTTTTCTAGTAACTTTTTTTTATTAATTCTAGTAACATCTTTTTTTTTTTTTCTAGTAACTTCTTTTTTTCCTAGTAACATCTTTTATTTTCTAGTAGGAATTAGTGCTTATGGGGAGACTAAGATACATGGTATGCGTTTAAATTCCGATTGCTGGATATGAGGTGTCAATAAATAGGATAAATAACAGGGTAACTTACCTTATGTGTAGATTGTATGAAAATATTTTATAATATTTACGAATAATATAAAGTATCTTTAGAGGCTACAGAAAAACTCAATAATTTGTATAGTTTAACTACAATAGAGTAAATATTTTTCCCATAGTTACTTTTGGCTAAACTATGTTGGTTAGATTGAGGGGAAGGAGAAGAATGTTCTGTGTAGTAAACTTTCAAGTCCTAATTAAGGACAGTGAGCAACTTAATTCTGAATTTTCAATATTAATTAGAGGAGGCTAATATGTTTTGTGCAGTGAAATTTAAAAATGAATAACTACGATATGCCTTAAGTAATAAGCATAAACTTGTAAAACGGAAAAGAAAAAAATATTTTGAATATTCTCAAAGTTTTACTTTGTTTATACAAATATTTCTAGAATTACAAGGCTAAATTAGTTATTAGAAAGAGGAGTATAATTAGTAATTAGAAAGAGGAAATAAACCAAAAAAAAGAAAAACATAAGGAGGGAGAAAGAGCGTGAGGGTACAAATATTCTCATGGTTTTGCTATGGGACAGTTATGCATCTCCAACACTTTTCCCTCAAGTTTAAATTGCACAAATTGATTGATAAGAGAATGAAAAAAAGGGGAGAACGATTGAATTGGTGATATGATTAAGTGCCATATGAGCAGACACCATTGGAAAAAATAGAATCAGTATCGGTTATATACATATATCAGTATCGGTTCACAACCGATCCTGATGAGGGCGACACAGATATCAAACAAATCTGTATCGGTTGTTACAACCGATGCAGATAGGTATAATCTGCACATTCCCAGCCGGCTGGTTGTTGTGGGCACTACATAACAAGTTTCAAAAAAAAATGTTTGTATTACGAGCATACAAATGGCTTATATGTATATTCATTATAATTATATCGCAATATGAATTTTTACCTTGCAATCGTTACGAACCGTTAAAGAAGCACCCATTTCCTTTATGAAGACGCTGTTGAAATATGAAAACATTGAACAATCAGTACTTACGATACATTTTTGAAATGATAATATAATAATAAAATCATTAGTATTCTAAAAAAACGTAAAATTTAGGAAAGACACTTACTCCTCGATAGCAGCACTGATCATCAGCATTCTTTTACCTTTCTTATCGGAATCGTACACATACAATGCACGTTCTCTTGGCATAAGCACGACCAATATCCAATGATTTCTGCATGTTAGGTTTGTAGCATGTCATATTATTCAATTTATATGAATTGAAAGAAATATAATAAAATTAGAATATATATATATGTAACACTAACATCTGATGGTATGGTATGAAGATTAATCTCTTGTCCTGATTTTCTCGGAGTGCTTTCCCTATGTATTGAAGAACACGTCCTCGGTCATCATTCAACAGGGTGGCATTCGTTTGACTGGGGTCCATGAAACCAACCTGCTCATTGGGATATTCCTCCTTGAGGTATTTGTGCCAATACCTACAAAATAAAGACACAAAGGTGATCTCAATTTTGTGAAATTTGAATTACAAGTACTAAACATCTGCAATTATTACAAATATTAACTCACAGCATCCAGATCTGAACAACTGGTACAGTGAGCCACTCCTGTGGAGTAAGCAAGGCCGCATAATCATCTGCATAGACGCATATGGAGTCATCTGAACATAAAAGATCAGCTGGGGAATCGATTTCGATTGGGCTGCCATCTAGCTCCGAAAACCGATCACGAATATGCTTGAATGTCTGTCCCAGCTTGTCAAAATTGATACCATCAAATGCCTTGCAGTGACTCGTTGCTTTCGGACCTCCAGGAATAATCATTTCTTTGCGTGGTTCCTGCAAAATTTCATAATAAATTGAAGTAAAATCCAAAATCATCTATAACTCTATCACATAGATACTAATTCGGAAGTATAAGAACTTGTAATAATAATATACCTCAGCTGAACCTATCGCTATCATGGACATCGGCCATGCAGTGAAACTGCCGAGGGCATCCTTTAGTTGGTACAGGTAATGGGTGATTTATGAAGTCCGCATCGAAAATACCATCCACCATCACTCTTGCATGGTCGAGCGGCATCGGTCTGCCGTGAATTGTTCCACCGGGTGCAACTGGAACATGAATTGTCCCCACGGCTACTGTAACAGTGTTCCCATTGACAGCTGCCTGGAGTTTGCAGCTTATTTCTGCCTCCTATTCAGATATATGTATTTACTCGAATAAACTAAAACGTACGAACAGTACAACATGTAATGGAAAATAAATGGTGAAATTTGAATATTATTGAATTTGAATTTGCATTACCTCAGTATACCCGGAAAGATCTGCAATTGGTTTGACTGACTGGCTGCTGCTCTGAAGGACTGTTGGGGTAAACGTCTGAACTTGTTGGCCCATTGACTGCTGAACCAAAAGTGGAAGTTGAGACTTCATTTCTTCCCTCATTTTTGCTTCTAGTCTCACCTCTATTTCTCTTACTTTGTCCTCCATTTCTTCCCTCAGTTCTTCCCTCATTTTTGCTTCGGAACTCGAGGGAGCGCGTCTCCTCCTTATTGAGCTCTTCTCGTATGTTTTCCTGATAGGAACCAAACCTCCCACTCCTCTCACCCTCCCAGGATGTTCCGGATTTGGCAGAGATTTTCCGAGAACATCGTCGTATCGTTCGACGGCCAACAAGCCTTTTTTCAGAGCCGCCTCTTGTTCTTCCTGGAATGACAACATGTTATAAACTAATAAATTAACGTAGAGGTTTCAATGAATGACAATATCTAAAATTCTTACAATAAAGTAATAAAGTAAAGTAGAGGTTTCAATGAATGACAATATCTAAAATTCTTACAATCTTCTCGATGACCGGTACGTATGTTTCTGGATAAAAGCGTTCCTTGGTCTCCTTATCGAGCTTTTGTCTTCCTAGTCTCCAGGTGATGTGCCTATGCTCAATCGACATATCAAGGACCTCTTCTGGTTTCAATGCACTTGTTGAGCCTTGGGAAGACGGATCACTAGATGTTTTCTCATCTGCAATCGTCTGCATAGCATCTGTAAGCCTACTCCGAAAACCCTCGCTCATGTAACCTCTAGATCCTAAGAAATGCGGATACTCGTTTTTGGCCTGATTCTCCTTTCCAATTTTGCTAGCAGTCTACAATTAATATGTCAAGACAATCATTGTAGGCCTTAATTATAAGAGCATTTGAATTCTTACTTAGAGATAAGGTAGGTGATCCGCAGAAATAAACATACCTCAAACTCCTCCGTCTCTCGATACTTGACAAATACCTCCCAGTCTTTTTCTTCCATATTTTGCTTGGCAAAATCGGGAGTCTCACCCGCGCGCCACACTTTAGTCATCTCGGTTCGCCACCTCCGGTGATAAGTAGCCATCTTCTGATAATAATTGTTCCTCACTTTTTCTTCCTCTTTTATACCCCATCTCAGCTGCCAAACAAATAGAAATCAAAATTTAGACTTATTTAATATCAAATGAAAGCTTGTGAACTTAGTACTACGTTATTTACCTTCAGTGTTTCCCATATTTTCAGCTTGTTCTCTTCTGGAACATCTTTCCACAATACGAAACTTATAGGAATATTCATTCTCACCAATATACCGAATTCCGTTGGAAAAGACGTTGTTTCCGTAGTAACAACCGACCTGTGAAACTTGTCAAGTTCCAGCTCTTTCCCTTTCTCGTTAAACTTCTCCTTAATTGCATTAGGCCCTCTTCCTCGTTTCTTAGCCGAGGCTGTCTCACTATTGCTTTCCATATCTGAATTTGCAAGTCCAAATAAATCCAAGTCCAAATAAATTCAAAGTCCAAATAAATCCAAACTAACTTCAAACCAATTCAAATTAAATCAACAAATAAATCCACACCAATTATTTTGGTTTGGTAACTAAACCAATTATTAACCCAAATTATAATGTACCAATAACAATTTCCAAATGTCTAACAATTATTTTGGTTCTTAAGCTAGGTACCAACAATTATTCTAATTAATGTACCAACAATTCTAATGTACCAACAACATTTATTTTGGTTCTTAAGCTAAGTACCAACAACAACCGAAATTATAATATACCAACAAAAAGAATTAGCAACAAGAATTTTCTAAATTCAATTGGTACCCGAATTAAATTGGTACCCGAATTATTTCTCAAATTGGTACCTCTTAAATTGGTACCCTAATCTATCAAATTTGTAACAAATTACTAACAAGTATATTCTTAAAATACTTGGTACCCGAATTAAACAAATTATTTCTAACAAATTTCTAACAAATTTCTCTCAAATGTCAAACAAATCTCTAAAACAATTTATAAATTCGGTTTGGTTGATTTGAAACCGAATTGATTTGATTTGATAATTTGGAACTACTTAAAATAGCAAAACTAAAATAGCAAACTTACCTAAAATGAGAGGCGAGAGGACTGAGAGGAGAGGGCCGAGCAATGGAGCCGGCGGAGGAGAAGACAGGACCGGGCCACCGGAACGGCGGAGGAGAAGAGCAATGGAAACTCAAAATGCACGGCTAGGTCACGGCTAGGTCACGGCGGAGAAGAGAACACAGAACCGGGTTTTGAGGTTTCAAATCAGGGCTAGGTCACGGCGGAGGAGAGGGTTTTGAGGTTATGTGGTTTTGGGTTTTTGAAAAATTTGTAAGTTTTAAAGAATATAGATGCGCCGGTTGGAGAGGGAAGCCGATCAGCATCGGTTCCTAGCTTAAGAACCGATGCTGATAACTATCAGCATCGGTTCTTAAGCTAGGAACCGATGCTGATGGTACTATATATTTAAAATAATGCGGTTTTTTATCAGCATCGGTTCTTAAGTTAGGAACCGATGCTGATAGTGCTATTTATTTATGGATGTGCTTTTTATTTATGATTGTGTATGTTATTTTAAAATATTAAAAAAAGCATGTTTATGTGTTATTTAATATTTTTGTATTTTAAAAATTACTTATAAAATAAAATAAAATAAGGTACTAAAATAAAAACATTAGAAATTTAAAAATAAGCTAATAAATTACATATAACATGAAAAAAAATAAGCTACAAGAAGTGTTGAAGAATAACTTGCATGCTTCTCATCGTCGGGTGTTTCAGTGCATTCTGAAAAAAAAAATCGTACCTTTTTGTCAGCAATATTAAATATTATTAACTCACATTTTAATATTTTTTGACATACCAATATTAAATATATGACATACCAATATTATGACTTGCCAATGGAAACTTCTTCAACCCATTCTCCTTCATCATGATCGATGCGCATGTGACCTGTTTCATTATCCTCAGCGCCCGGTAGAGATGCCATGCCAGTAGAAAACGGTGGTATCTCATCAAAATGATCGTACGCTTCTTCGTCTTCCACATTATCAATCCCGATTATACGTCTTTTACCAGGGAGGACAACATGTCTTGAACGATCGGCGGGATCAGTTACGTAGAACACTTGCGTGGCTTGTCTTGCAAGTATAAATGGATCATCCTTATATCCAGCTTTACTGAAATCCACCAGAATAAAACCATCTTCGTCGACTTTAACCCCCCTACGGTTATCGACCCATTTACACATAAATAACGGGATATTAAATCTTATGTAATCGAGCTCCCAAATTTCTTCAATAAACCCGTAATATGACATCGATGCATGCGATGGTCCGGCACCTTTAGGATCTGACAAATCACTCGAAACAGCTACTAACGTCACTCCACTGTTTTGCACGGTACTCTTTGCATCTTGATTTCTTGTGTAAAATGTGTACCCGTTGATGTCATATCCTTGGAAGGTCCTCACGACATGAACTGGACCAAGAGCCAACAATTTGACAATTTCTTTAATGTTTTCTCCCTCCGGAGCTTGCATGACTCTACGTGTAAACCATCTTTCAAAAGTTTTATTGTGTTCGCCGATTAACCACTTGTTAGATTTCTTAGGATTCTCTTGCCGCAAGAGAGTCATATGCTCGTCCCAAAAAGGATGAACGTCAGTGAGGTGTTGCAAAACATGAAAATGTGCTAGTGACATTGTTGTACTATCAGGCACGAATAATTTCGCACCGATTGTTCCTACCCCGTGAAGTCTACCCTCGTGCCGAGATTTAGGGATGCCGATGGCTTTGACATCATCCATATAATTAGTACAAAACTCAATAACCTCTTCGGCAGTGTAAGCTCTTACAATGCTGCCCTCAGGCCGATATCGGTTCCTGACATATCCCTTTAACAATCCCATGTATCTCTCGAACGGATACATGTACCGCAAGAAAACAGGTCCACACATCTTAATTTCTCTAATTAGGTGAACGATTAAATGAACCATGATGTCAAAAAAAGACGGCGGAAAATACATTTCAAGATGACAAAGAGTGACAACAACCTCCTTCTGCAGAGCATCTAGCGTATCAGGATCATTTACTTTGCAGCCTAACACACTTTGGCAATATGCCCCGAATTGCAACAGGAAGAAGCTGTGTCATTAAAACATGACAGTCGTGAGACTTCATTCCTGTCAATTTTAAATCATCCAGTGAAACTAGGTTTTTAAAATTCGAAGAATATCCAGATGGAACTTTGACACCATGAAGGCATTCCAGTAAGCTTTTTTTCTCTGCTTTCGATAGCGTATGCATTGCGGGTTTTAGATATGTACAAGTTTTTCCTTTTTCTCTTTCCTTCTCTGCTGGTTGTAGATCTGGCCTTATGTTCAAGAATTGCATGTCTTTCCGAGCATTGATACCGTCCTTAGTTTTACCCGGAATATTCAATAATGTTCCAACTATGCTATCACACACGTTTTTAACCACATGCATCACATCGAGACAGTGTCGAACCTCTAAGTGCTCCCAGTATGGTAAATCCCAGAATATTGACCTCTTCTTCCAACATATTTTCGGAGCCCCTTTCTTTCTCACCACCTTCTTTTTAAATTTACCCAATTGAACTTTCAAATCTTTTACTCGCGAATAAACTTGCTTACCGGTCAACGGGTAATTTGCTCTGGTATTCTCGGTCTTTCCATTGAATTCTTTTTTTCTCTTTCGGTGTGCGTGGTTGGCAGGAAGAAATCTACGATGACCCATGTACACATTTTTAGAGGAGTTGGGTAGCCACACATCGACTGTATCATCCAGGCAAACAGGGCACGCTTTCTCTCCTTTGACACTATAACCCGACAAATTTCCATAAGCCGGAAAATCATTAATGGTGCAGAAAAGCATGGCCCGTAAAGTGAATTTCTCCTTGCTGTATGCATCATACATTTGCACTCCGGGTTGCCATAATTCTTTTAAATCCTCAATCAATGGCGCTAGATATACATCTATGTCGTTCCCGGGCTGTTTGGGTCCTGATATGAGCAAGGTCAACATGATGTATTTGCGCTTCATACATAACCAAGGTGGAAGATTATAAATGCACAATAAAACCGGCCAACTGCTATGCTTGCTGCTCATGCTACTGTGCGGATTTATTCCATCTGCACTCAGCCCAAGCTTTAGATTTCTAGGGTCACGTCCGAATTCAGAAAACTCTCTGTCAATATTCCTCCACTGGGGAGAATCAGCGGGGTGCCGTAATTTCCCGTCTTTCTTCCGGTTTTCGGCATGCCAACGCAGTAATTTTGCATCTTTAGCATTTGAGAACAAACGTTTGAATCTCGGTTTTACGGGGAGGTACCACAATGCTTTTGCAGGAGGTCCTTTATTCGGTTTACAATCATCACTTTTATCACTGGCAATCTGCTTTGGTTTGTAACGTGATGCACCACATTTTGGACACTCGTGAAGGTCTTCATACTCATTTCGATATAATATACAATCATTTGGGCACGCGTGTATTCTTTGAACTCCCAAATCAACTGGGCACAATATTTTCTTCGCTTCGTAAATATTGGGTGGTATCTCGTTTCCTTCCGGAAGCATTTCTTTTAAAGTTTGTAATAGCTCAGTAAAACTTCTATCACTCCAACCGTTAGATGCTTTAAGGTTATACAATTTTAATACACCTTTCAATTTTGAAAATTTAGAACAACCAGGATACAATTCCTTATTAGAATCTTCGTACAAATTCTCAAACAAACAATACTGCTTATCATTATCAAAATCCTCTTCTATATCACGTAACATTTGATCAAAATTATCACATTTATCTACCACTATATCATCATTTTCTTCGGTATGATACTCCTGTTGCTCAGTACGAGTACCTACGTCGGTTTCCAATCCCCGTAAGTCATTCCCCTCATCCCCAACGGTATGGTATTCCTGATGCTCAGTACCAGTACCTATGTCGGTTGGAAAACTCTCACCATGCCATATCCAACACTTATATCCTTGCTTGAATCCACGACGGATTAAATGGCTCCTCACTTGGTTCGAGTTGGAAAATTTTTGACCATTGTTACAATCACGACAAGGACACGACATCATTGTACTCCCCTTATTCGCCATATCTTCCATAGCAACTCTGATAAATTCCTCGACACCTGTCGTATATTCATCCGATAGACGTGATGCTTCGTACATCCAACTGCGGTCCATCTGCAATTATAGTGGAACACAATTAATTTAGAACAAGCTTGGGGTACTAAATTATATTCACAGTAAGGCTTACATGGGGCCTGGTTACCATCCTATCCCACTCTTTGAATACTTCGTCTCAGTAGTGACCACTTGGTAGTCGTGTTTTAGTATTTAAGAAAATTTCGGCAGCATTTCCCCTTAGTTCCCCGAGTATTCGGGGAACTAATAAGGAGAAATGCTGCCGAAATTTTCTTAAATACTAAAACACGACTAACAAGTGGTCACATCCTAATTGAGACAAAGTATTCAAAGAGCAGTCCCAAAACGGGGACTATTCAAAATTAATCCCTAATGGATTAATTTTGAACGGGTATCATGACTTAAAGGCATTAATCATGCGGTTTTGGCTCTCAAGACAATACTCTAGCTACATACTTACTACAAATCTATTTAGTCTAGCTATCGAAATACACATTTATGCACAAAACTAATTAAACATGAGTTTTATGTGGTACTTACAACTTTTTTAGATGCCGTACCGAGTGAGATGAAGATCGCTGCACCAAATCTCTCAATAATAGCCAAACTACAAAATTAAACCATCGGAACCTAAATAAGAGATGTATATATATATAACATGGACTTGGCTACGATGCTATATATGGGTTGCATAGAGGCCTCCCGTGCTACGGCTCAATATTTGAGTTTTCAAAATACTCACGGTCGATCCGAACCGTTTATCTTGTTCTCCGTATTAATATGTGTTTGGAGACCAAATTTTACATTTTTTGGAAATTTTTAACTATTTTTTTAGATTTATTGAAAATCGTTGTTTTTCAGACAAATCTGGACCATAAAAAAATAGTAAACAATTTCCAAAAAATGTCAAATTTGGTCTCCAAACACATATTAATACGGAGAACAAGATAAACGGTTCGGATCGACCGTGAGTATTTTGAAAACTCAAATATTGAGCCGTAGCACGGGAGGCCTCTATGCAACCCATAGCATATTAGCCAAATACTATATAACATATATATGATGCATGCTATATATGGGTATATATCAAAAGCTCAAATATAGCATGCATGTGCAAATATAGTTATATCAAAAATTCATATATATCATGAATTTGCTCATCTTCACATATAAAGAAAAGCTTAAAATATAAAAATGTATTAAAACCTAAAAGATAGATTAGGGTTTATAAAATGGGCCGAATTAGAACCTAAATTGTGCTAGATCTAACATCAAACTTGAGAAAAGAGATGATTAATCAATTAATGAACCTGAGAACGAAGAGTGAGATAGCTGATCAATGCCCAGTAAGATAGCTGCTGCGCCAAGCAATGGAGGAAGAAGAAAGAAAAATGATTCTGTGAAGAATCAGACTTCGGGATAAAGCTAAATAAGAACTATCAGCATCGGTTCTAAGCTTAGAACCGATGCTGATACTTTACAATCAGAATCGGTTCTAAGCTTAAAACCGATGCTGATAGTATCAGCATCGGTTTTAAGCTTAGAACCGATGCTGATACTTTACAATCAGAATCGGTTCTAAACTTAGAACCGATGCTGATAGTATCAGCATCGGTTTTAATATTAGAACCGATGCTGATAGTTCATGTGCTGTGCTTTCATTAGCTTTTAGTATCGGTTTTAGTGATAGAACCGATTCAGGTAGGTATTAGTATCGGTTGGTCAGTACACCCGATCCAGATAAGCCGATCCTGATTCCTGTTTTTCCACTAGAGATTAATTATTTTCACATTAGTAAAAAATCCAATACAAACATATGTGATGTATGTGAAAGGCTAGCTGTTGTTTGAAGTTGTGTTTATTTTGAAATCAAAAGATAAGAGAAATATATGAACATTATTTATACTTGTAAAAAAGGAAAGAAATATAAATGTGAAATAATTTAAAATTGGAGAAACGGGGATTTAAAATGGGTGAATTCACAATGACTTAAGTATTTCTTATTTATTTTTCTTGACTGATAGAGTTGCCATTTCAGTGCAGTTTGAACATTGGAGGGAGTTATTATCTTTTGTTTCTTTAGTTGTTGTTTTACGAGAGGGTTGGTGGAATTGGAAACTATATGTGATAGCTTTTCCACTTTTAGTTAAGAACAAAAGAAATATTGATTGCTCGTTTGTGTGAAGTAAAGTAAAATGTAGGAAAAATACAAAAAAATATTGAAGAAAATACAGTTTTAGTAGGGTACCGCATGTGGTACCCACCCATTATCAAGCCCTTGATCAGCCTTGGGTCCGGGTATAAAATTTAATTGGATCCGATCCACTAATAGGTGCTACACGGCATTGTTCACTACATCTTTTTTTTTTTTTTTCTAATAACATTTGTTTATTGTATCATATTAAAGGATTGTACATAATTTTGTTATATCTGATCCACTAATAGTTGCCTCGCGGCATTGTTCAGTGTATCTTTTTTTCCTATTGACATTTATTCACCGTATCAAATTGATGGATAGTATGGAATTTAATTGGATCTAATCCACTAATGGTTGCAACGTGACATTCTTCATTGTATCTTTTTTTATTAAGATTTGTTCACTATATCAAATTGAATGATTTTGCAGAATTTAATTGGATCAGAACTACTATTGCTTTTTACGTGGCATCGTACATTATAGTTCTTCTATTAACATTTATTCATTTAATCAAATTGAAGTATTACTCAACATTTAATTGAACCTAACCTACAAATAGTTCTTATGTGGCATTATTCACGGTATCTTTTCTTTTTTTTGGCATTGTTTTCTACGTCGCATCGTACACTATATCTCTTTCTTCTACTGACATTTGTTCATTTAATCAAATTGTAGTATTATTCAGCATTTAATTGAACCTATGCTACTAATGGTTCTTATGTGGCATTATTCACGGTATCTTTTCTTTTTCTATGGCATTGTGGTCATTTCAGTGCGGTTTGGACATTGGAGGG
The DNA here is from genome assembly GCF_964058835.1 of Carex rostrata. Lineage (NCBI taxonomy): Eukaryota > Viridiplantae > Streptophyta > Magnoliopsida > Poales > Cyperaceae > Carex > Carex rostrata. Next base: position 804,458 of record NC_135951.1, read on the forward strand.
AGTTTATATTATCTTTTGTTTTCTTTAGTTGTTGTTTTGCGAGAGGGTTGGTTGTATTGGAAAGTGTACGAGATAGCTTTCCCACTTTTAGTTAAGAACAAAACAAATATGGATTGCTCGTTTATGTGAAGTAAAGTAAAATGTAGGAAAAATCCAAAAAATATTGAAAAAAGTTACAGTTTTAGTAGGCTACTGCATGTGGTGTTACATTCTGAAATTTTAAAACATGATTAAATGGATAAATCGATCATTTGACTTAAATAAAAAGTTTAATTAATTTAAACGATCGTTCAGAAATTTTCTGACCGACTAAAACGAAACTGAAATTTCGTAAAAATAAATAAGGTATGAAATTATGTATAACAAAATTTAGAGATTTAGAAATAAAATAAAATATAGCAATATGAATAAAATTATAATTAATCGGTAAGTTGGAAACTTAGAAAATCCGTTACAATTCCTTTGAATTTTTAGAAAAGAAGAAATTGATTTAATTGGATTCGTGTGAATAAATAAGTAATTGAATTCCAAATAAAAGTACAAAATATTCATATGAAATTAATTGCAAAATTTTACGAAACTTCGATTTGAATTAGAGTAGAAACAGATTTCTTAAACCAATTAAATGACCTTATTGAAATTCTGGGTTTGTTTGTACCTTTGGATTTAATCTAACACGGATCTTAAATACTGTAATTTAAATGCTGGGAGTATATCAACCTCTCATCTTGATCCAGCACGAATCTTAAAGCCACCCAATTTAATCCCTCCATCTCTATTTCTCTCCTCTCCCTCCCAACCCGTGACAGACCCACCCCCCTCCCCATCCCGTCCCCTCTCTTCTCTTCTACGCCAAAGCCAAGAGGGCCCCGCCCTCCCCTCTCCCGTCGCCGGCGATCCCCACCGGAACCGCCCCCGTTCTCTCCTCTCCTTCCCTGTCCGTGAGCCCCAGCCCCTCCCGCCCCCTTCTTCTCTGCAGCGCCAAAAACAGGGGCCTCCGCCCCCTCCCCTTCCGCCGCTGCCACGGCCAGCAGAGCCGCCGCCGCCCCACTGCTCTTCTCTCTCTCTTTCTCGGTTCGGAAAAGCCACAGCCGCCCCTTCTCTCTCTCGGTTTCTGCCCTCCCCTCCCCTCCCTTGAAACCCTAGAAACTAGGGTTTAGGCTTGGTGCTGCCTCGGTGTTTGATTGGAGCTGTCCCTGTGCGAAATTGGTGCTTGAAGACGCATGAAATTGGTAGTGTTGATCTGCTCCGACGGCCGTGAGACGGGACAATATTCGATGTTTTCTCTTTCGGTTAATTTCTAAAATTCTTGATTTGTGTTTTGATGAATTGATTAATGTCGTAGGATGTGAATTTGTTAAGTTTCGAGTACGGGTTGTTGATTTTCCCGACTCGATCGAATTGCTCGAATAAATTAAGTATAAGGGGTTATATTGCAAAATTATTTTATTAATGGTCGGAATTGTAAAATATAGAACCATGGTGATTTGTATGAATTAAAGGGACTAAAATGTAAGAAATGATTTGTTTGAAATGGTGGCCGGCCATATGTGAAATTATATTGAATTGGTATTGAACACCTTAAATATTCTAAGTGTTGGTATCAGTTTAATTGTGTTATTAGTTTATTAATTATTTGAAGTTACATGGACTGAATTGTTGAAATTGAAATATAACATAGTTCAAAAATGAATTATGAATCTCAAAATTTAGATTAGATTTGGACGGTTTTAATTTAAAATGATTTGGACTGTACATATATGGATTGTCAGAGTGAATATGAATTGGAGTGGATTTATTGGACGTGATTTTAGACTATTAGATTAAAATAAATATAAAGGAAACAAATAATATAATAATTGATAAACCATGTTCTTATTTATAAATGATGTATTGTTATTAAATTAAATCCAGATTGAGGGTGATTATAGATGTGACATATTATATGCATGGCTTGATATTATGAAGTCCTATATGGCTCTAAAATGTAAATAAATTAAATGGAGGGTTGTTTTGTGCAAAATACAAGCCTTGGGATATACTTGAATCGAATTGAAATGATTGATTGTTTTGGGCCTTAATAAATTGGACTTGTAATTTCATAAGCCTTGTAATATTGAAATGGATATGACATGATGTGTATATGTAAAATTTGAATTGGACTTGAATTAAAATGATTATAAATGAGCCGAAAGGTATAAAAGAATTGACGAATTGAAAGACGGCTTTTGGAAATTAAGTTTTGAGAATGTAACCGAACTAAACCAAGTAATCGTATAATATAGGTGTAGGCTCAGTCGAGCCAGATTTCGCGAGGCAATTCGAGACGCCTGATCTTTAAATTAAGCGGTACGCTCGTCATAATAAGGTGCGGGATTCTTGGACTTGTTTGATACTTTATTTTCAGGAATTAAACTGTGTATTCGTTTGTCATGTTGAATATCATTGATTGCATCTGAATTGTGTAGAGCATTTGCATAGCCTAATCAAATTAAACTCGAATTGATCTGAATTGAATGATTTGCATGCTGGTATGGTTATAGGTTATGTTGATCTATTGTGATCTGATTTTGATTGAAAGTCACCACGAACTAAATGATTTGATGTGTATGTGAATGGATTTACGAAGTTAAGCACTTGGATCCAATGAATTTGCCAAGTCGGGCTGTATGCTGACTTGGATTCCCAGGATCCTAAATGGCCTTAGGTGAACGGCCCTCGATATTCCCAGTACCGGTTGGGACGAGGGAGGGTGATTATGTTATGAGATGTGATTGGAAATCGTGGGTGACATGTGTAACGTCTATGGCTCGGTGGCATTCTCCTACGTGTTAATGCATTTGAAAGGTCAATTGAATATTACGACTGTTGGAATGATTCCAAAGTGAATTTTCTTTATGTGATTCGAACCAGACCTTAATAAACGGTTAAGCCAAGTGATTACAGATGGGTGTCAGATAAAGGGTCCAGCGGTTGGCCATCTGTAGGTGTCAGTAACCCTACAGATGTGGGTTTGATAAATGTTCAGCTCGAAAGAACATCTGTAATTGCTACAAGCCCTAATGAACTGAGTTATGAATCGAGTTAAGCCAGAATATATGTTGTGTTTGAAATTCATCTTGGAAATTCCGTAAACTGTGTTGCAGGTTGATTAAACTGTTGTCGTGCATTGGCATTCTGTTATTTATGTTTATGAATATATATCTGTTTGAACTGTTATTGGTTTGGGTTTCATTTTTGAATATAGAGTTTGATTGCAAGTCCAATAATCTAAACTGTGGCAAATTTCGCACTGAGGATTTATTCTCACCCCCACCCTCCCGATTATTTTCAGGTTTGTTACTCGGACGCAGCGAATGAGGATATTGGTAATGCATATAAAAGATCCACTGCCTTGCGTGTATATGTGACGATTGATTTATACACGCGGCAGGCTGTCAGACCCCCGGTGGATTTGGGGTGTGACATGTGGTACCCACCCTTTATCAAGCCCTGGATCAGCCTGTGTCCTTTTGTAAAACGTATCACAGAACTCTGTGGATAGTTTCATTGAATCCTATAAATCGATAAAAAACATTCAAATTTGAATTTTTTTTTCAAATTTGCATCTAGTTGCTACTTGCAATTTTTTTGTATTCTATAAACCTGATCACATAATTCTGTTGAATATTTTGTTGAATACTGTAAACAAGTAAAAAAATTCAATAATATATATTGTTTAATTCGATAAACCTTATCACATGACTCTGTAAACCGTTTCATTGAATATTGTAAACCAATAATAGATCCGATTCACTAATAGTTGCCACGTGGAATTGTTCATTGTATATTTTTTTCCCTATTGACATTTATTCACCGTATCAAATTGATTGATAGTATGGAATTTAATTGGATCTGATCCACTAATGTTTGTGACGTGACATTGTTCATTGTATATATATATATATTTTTTTTTTTTATGAACATTTGTTCATTATATCAAATTGAAAGATTTTGCAGAATTTATTTGAATCTGAACCACTATTGCATTCTATGTGGCATCGTACATTGTCTTTTTTCTAGTGACCTTTGTTCATTGAATCAAATTGAAGGATTACACAGCATCTAATTGAACCTAACCTACTAATGGTTCCCACGAGGCATTGTTCACTGTATCTTTTATTTTTCTTTGACATTTGTTTACTTTACGTATCAAATTCAATGGTAGTATTGAATTTAGTCTGATTGGATACCAACAAATAGTTGCTATATCGTGTTGTTCACTGTATCTTTCTTTCAACATTTGTTCATTGTATCAAATTGAAGGGTTGTATATCTTTTAATTAGATCCGACCCTTAATACTGTCACTGTTCACTATATATTTGTATTCAACTGACATTTTTTCTCCACATCAAATTGAAGAATTATAAAAAACTTAATTTGATCCGACCCACTCATGTTTGCAACCAGGGATTGTTCACTATATCAAATTAAAGGATTGTACATAATTGAACTGGACCAAACCCATTAATGGTTTTTACGTGGCTTTTTTCTGTGGACATTATTTCCTTGTATCAAATTGAAGAATTTTACGTATATGGATCTGTTCCACTAGTGGTTGCTACATGGAAATTGATTATATCTTTTATTATTGACATTTGTGCCGTATATCAAATTGCAGGATTGTATAGAATTTATTTAGATCCGACCCAATAAGGATTGTGGTGTAGCATTGTTCAGTGGATCTTTCCGTTTTCCTTTTTTTTTTTTTTATATTTGTTCACTTTATTAGGGAGAAAAAAAAAATTTAGTACACCCATAGAATTAATTGGATCCAACCCACTAATTATTGTGACGTGTCATTATTTACTGTATCAAAGAAATTAGTAGCTATATTCTCTCAATACTGCTCTCCCCCTCGGCCTTCTCTCTCTCTCTCTCTCTCTCAAGGAGCATTTTTTAAGGTATCTCTATCTTTTGCATGCTCTGTCGTGGGTTTTTCATTTATATTTAGTAGTCAAAATTGTAGAGGATTAGTGAAGAAAAATTGTATATTTTGTTAAAATTAAGTTGTGGTATTGTTCGTTTTGCCGAATTTGAGATCATTAAGATCTTGTTTTACCTAATATTTGTTTCTTCAATTAATAAATAATATTTTTCAGATTTTTCCTGATAATTGCTGGTTTATACTTATTATGTAATTTATATTGATAGAAATTGATGCAAATAGTAGTAATTTTTTTTTTATAAATTTTACCTAATTAGAACCAAAATTCAAAGGTATATATTCATCTATATTGGTCGTGTGAACGGTTCAGTAGCTTGCAACTTAGATTACATAATTTCGATACGAAATTCTTTTTAGTTGTTTCAAATATGCTATTCGGATTGAAATTTTAGATTACTTTTAAAAATAGTCGATTCCCAATTTGTTCTTTCCTAATTAATTTATTCTGTTAAATTTTGGACTAATAAAATAAATATTTTACAAAACCCCAATTATGTGAAAAATATTTATCTGACAGTTATTGTAATTCATATTTTTGCTAATCTTTGCCAGAAGGTTAGGGTTAGGGCTTCATATCTGGTATATGCTTCGGGATAGGTTTTACATAAGACAGAATCTGTCCCCTTTTCTTGCTCGACAAAGGAAAAGGGGTAAAAATAATGAAAGGTCGTCGTACTGTTCTTAATTCAACATGCATATTATTACAGATCAATGGCAGCCTCCTTTGATCCAGCAACTGTATTGGACCCGGTCCCGATCTCCTTTGCGCCACCTTACACTGAAGGTGTCCCCATCGGGACTGCTAATCCAGCTCTTGATGAATCCAAAGCTAATGACGAATCACCCTCTGTCTCAATGAAGTCAAAAAAGGAGAAGAAGAGGAAAACTGACAAAGATTTCCCATCCGTCTCTTCTGAGTTCAAACGGCCAGATTGGCTTCCACAAGAATGGATAATCATTGAGCGCGTAAGACATGGAGGAAAAACAGCTGGCATGAAGGACAAGGTTATATTTGTTTTTATATCTATGTTATCCCTGTATTCGTTTAAATTACCTCTATGTCTGAATTTAAATTTTTGAAGGTTTTAAGGTTTGGTATAACTTCCTTTGTAATAATGATGGATTCTGATTTTTAATTTAGTAAAATCAATTATGTCGGTTCTTCTGTGTTTCATTAGAAAATTTGTGCAGACATTTAGTGTTATATTATTTGTATTCTTTCAAACTGAATATCATATCAGGGTTGTACAAATGACATTTTATTTTATGGCAGTTCCAAATTCTGTGAAACTCCCTCCTTTTACACAATATAACACTATGTTTGTACCGAACAAGGGTTTCGCAAAAACTTTCTGCGAATTTCTTAGTTGTAAATATTTGCAATTTCAGATGCCATTTCAGTCCGTCCTCTTTTCCATATTACTTAATTAGTAATTTTATTGACAAAACATGCCATTGCTAATATAACTATCTCACTTCTATTAATTGCAGTACTATATCGACCCAAGTACTCGCAAAAAGTTCAGATCACAAGTAGAGGTGCGCCGTCACCTTGGGTTGTTAGATGATCATCCGAAAGCAAAGGTGAGTTATAGAACTTCACAAATATATATTTTTTAGCAAAAACATACTTTGGTGTACTGTATAAGAAAGGTTTCAAACATCAATATACAAAAAAAAAATTGCTAAATTCAGGAGGAGGAAACGTATGTCTTGACAAACAATGATGATTGAGATGTGTATCGGCACTCACTAAAAAATACCACATGTCAGTAACTTAGCTCTAGGGCTCATAAACTGAGTGTTAGTGGACCCCTATTTAGTACTAATTCCATTATTAGATGGTGGATGGTTACATATGAGGTTTTATTTGTACCTCAGTCAAATAAAGAAGATCCTCGACAACATATGCATGAATATACCAAACATGAAACATGAGGAATTCGAGAGAGGTATGCAAAGAGTAATTGGAGAGAATCAGATGATGTACCCAAATTCCCTGAAGAGCTGCCAGAAATTAAGTATAATTGACATAGTATATATTGATGCTATAAGAAGCAATGAAAGCTACCTATTTTCCACTAACTTGAATATTATTTTTCTTTGTAAATAGGATGGTGGGTCATCATCTAGTTCTTATCGACCTGCTGAGGCACCAATGGAAGAGCCTAAAGACGTTGTGAAATAATTACTCGTATTATTATAAATATAATTCTAGAATTTTCAGAGAAGCTTTTCTGGAGTTATTCATTTAGAGTTAACTTAGATTTTCAAAGACATTTCAGAGTCCATATTATATTCTAGTTCTCTTCCAGTTACTCCCTTTACTGATTGCTTCAATATTTTAATCTGGACATGCCCTAATTTTTATTTTATTTTTTTGACAAAGAAAAAAGGGTCTAGCCCTTGTTTCATTAATCATTTTGGAGTTACAAAAGATATGTAACTAAATAAGAAAAGCAATAAATTCTGCTCAAACATTTGAGCATAAAGCAAATGAAAAGAAACTAAAGAAAACATAATGAAATAGAAAATAAATTTAAAAAACCAAAATTGAAGTATTAAGTAAAATAAGCTAATTTATTCTTGGTGAGCTCCTGTTAATAAACTATATCTCCATTGTGCTTCCACTTGTTGGGATAGTTGCAGTAAATTGCAGTATTCTTCTCTAAAAGTTCTGCTACAGCGTTCCCTCCATATTACAAATTGTGTGATTAACAAGATGGATCTTTCTTTCTTGCTGAACTTTGATTCCTTGAGACTCACTACAGTGTTTTCATTCCCATATGATATTCCTCCAGGTATTTTAACCTTCATCCTTAATTCTATTATCCTGTATAATAGCTTTGCTTGCACACATTCACTGAATAAATGTGAAACCGATTCAAATTGTACCTTGCACATGATACATCTGTTGGTGAGACACCATCCCCGTCTATTTAAATTATCGACCGTCAGTATTTTATTGAAGCACAATAACCATGCAAAAACCTTGAACCTTGGAGGCGCCTTCAATTTCCATATTCTATGGACCGTTTCCTTTCTACTCGGTCTGTTCATTATCGCTTGATATGCTGATTTCACTGTAAAAATTCCTCCTTCTGTCCATCTCCATTTAATTCCATCTTCTGTTTGTGATAACTGCACCATTGATGTAGTGATTGCATTCTCTAAGTTTATCATTTCACTTGTTGCTTCCTCTGAAAGGTTATGTATGAAGCAATTTTGAAAAGAACCCGAATTGAAAACTTCTTGCAGTGTTGTTTCATTATCCAATGCATATGTATATAAGTTTGGATAATCTTGGCATAGTAATCCTAAACCCCAGTTCTCCATCCAGAATCGTATGGTAGAACCATCTCCTGGCAATCTTATCATTGATATGATAAACTTGGAATATATACCCTTCAAAGTTTTATTGAAGAAGTATGAGTTCGGATAAGGCCTTTGCAAACCATTTGTGATCTTGAATATTGTCTTCCACAATCTCTGTTTCGGTTCAATCCATTGCCATAACCATTTCATTAGCAATGCCTCATTAAACATGGCCAGATCCATCACACCTAAACCGCCCATCTTCTTTGGTTTGCATACCATTTCCCAATTCGCTAAGTTCAATTTTTTTGTTGTTGGACTTGCACCATGCCACAAGAAACGCCTCCTTATCTTATCAATTTCTTTTAAAACCCATTTTGGTAATACAAAAACCGTCATGTAATATATTGGCAGAGAGGAGAGCACATTATTAAGAAGCACCAATCTTCCGGCAATTGACAATTGCTTTGCTGACCATCCCGCTAATCTTCTCTGAAATCTGTTTATTAAGGGAAGAAATGCTTGTTTGTTTAATGATTTGTAGGATAGAGGAAGACCCAGATATGTGAATGGGAAGCTACCCAGTCTACATCCAATCGTTTGTGCCAAAACTGGTCCCTGTGTTTCTGAGTTTTGTGTGAGCAACAGTTCAGATTTTTGTAAGTTTACTTGAAGACCCGAGATATTTTTGAAGGCCGCAAAAGCAATTGCAAGTATCTATAGTTGTTGAATCTCCGGTTTGACAAAAAACAATGCATCGTCAGCATATAATAGACACGGCTTCATTCCATGATATGGCAACCTTATCGCCCCATTATTTACCAATTTTTTAAACCACCTCGAGATAAAATCCATAGAAATAATAAACAAAAATGGCGACAATGGATCACCTTGTCTCACCCCTCTCTTGAGATTAATCTTCTTTCCTAATTTACTGTAAATAATAAACAAAAATGGCGACAATGGCGACAATGGATCACCTTGTCTCACCTTGTCTCACCCCTCTCTTGAGATTAATCTTCTTTCCTAATAATAAACAAAAATGGCGACAATGGATCACCTTGGATCACCTTGTCTCACCCCTCTCTCAAGATTAATCTTCTTGAGATAAAATCCATATAATGGATCACCTTGTCTCACCCCTAATTTTTATTTTAGTTTATTTAATTTATTTTTCTGCAGTCCCTTATTTTGCTGAGCACCGTAGGGACACATCAACACAGAACTATGATGCTTAAGAACTACTATTTCATGTTTAAAAAAAAAATCAATCAGAACTATGATGCTTCATATATATGTACTGAAGAAATTGTTGGAAATAGTAAAATTAATCAATTGGTCAAATGGTTAAGGTAAATGTATATGAGTTTTCTAGATAGATTAAATGTTTTGGTTTTCTAGACTCATGTTGGGTTGTACAATTCATGCATTTGATATTTGTGTCTTGTTTAATGACATTTATATATGTTCTAGGGTATCTAGAAAGCATCATGCACGTATAGCCTATAAATTGAGATTTTGTAACTTGTAAGAGAATATATGAGTAAGAGAATATTGAAAATAGAAGTTAAATTCGAGTCATAGAGTGATCTCTCCTCCACTGTTAAATATATTAAATTGATAACAAATACCAACATAAATACTTTAAAACCATTTACATTGTACACAAAAAAAATTTACAGTAAATAAGACTGTAATTTTTTATACCTCGAGCCATATATATTAAATAAAACTGAAAGTTTGTTTTTCATACTTCTAACAATATTATAATATAATTGATGGTAAACCATGCTATAAACATGGAAGCCTTGAAGGATATTGTTTTAATCAAATGTCAAAATAAAATTAAGTAAATGGTGATGAAAGCCAGAGCTCTGCTTCATTTGACAACAACAGTGATATGAACAATCTGACAAAAATGTTATCAATCTTGATAATAGCATATAATCAATTCCCTGCACTTTACATGGAAGTGGTAAACCAAAAGATGAGGCTTCAGGTCATCTCAAATTGTAAGAACTTCAACGAGTCCCAAGCAGATCTGGGTCACTTAAAATTAGTGGACATTTTTCCTATATATGTAGTGCCAATTCTATAACTTGGGAGCTTTTTCAGAGTACAGTCAGGCCAAATTTCTTTTCAAAGTAATCAGAAAAGAAAATAATCAAACTGTAAAATTTACAAAATTATCAACATATTATTAATAGCAATATAAATCCGTTCGAGGACTAGAACTTCTTCGCTTATCTTTTAAAGAGGAAATATGGTCCAGGAGATCAACCACAAAGGAAGAAACTGGTGGAGGAATGATGTTGTATTAGACATGAAAATTTAAGGCATGTACCTTTTGACATATGTGAGAAATCATGACTATCAAGACTGGTGGCCATGAGAAGCATTTACTTACAGCATGTATTTGGCAGAAGCGCAGCATTAGTTTATCTAACATTCATCTGTGAGGAATTGTATTGAATATCGGTCTATATAAAAACGTTTGAACCTTCTCAATGCTTATTTGAGTTAACACTAGCCGCAATGTTCTATTGGATTTTCCAAAACACATCTCTTTTTTCTTCTCTTCAATGAATAAACTTGTTCCACTACTCTGTCCGTAGCTAGGTTTCTTACCATGCATTTTTGATAGTGCGTAAAAATGGTGCACTAACTTCACAAGGCACTATCATAATATTGTTTTTTCTTACTCAATTCATTCATTGAAGTTAGTGCATCATCTTTAAGCACCATCCTATATTGGGCACCATTCAGCTTTTGTTTCTTTGTAATATCGGTGTTACAAAGAAATATAACATTCAAGCTATACTCACTTTTTGCTGATAAAAGAAATTTTATCTCCTTGCTTTGCATGTTGCAGAATATTCCAAAGATTTTTGCAAAAAAGTTCAAAGGGTCCATGAGAGAAAATGTTGAACTTGAAGGTCCAAGCGGATTTACAAGGCATGAAAAAATGATCAGCTCTAATAACAAATTCGCTCAACCATCTGGTTGGAAAGACTTTGTAACAGCTAATTAAATAGATAAAAATGATATTTTAGTATTACAGACAACAGTAACTCTTCTTAAAAGTGCTAATCTTTGATCGGAGTCTATGCCAAAAAGCCGCTCCTTTCTTTGCAAAATAAGATGGTGACAGAGACAGAATCAGAGGAATCGAACGAGAGTTCAATACGAGTAATTGATTCCCTCAAGGTAAGGGTAAAAAAGTGATCATATATGTATCCTCTGGTAGTAGTGACACAGATGAATCTTCTCACGAGATTTCATCACGAGCTGCTAGATGCGCACAACTGGACAAAGAGGTTGTGTTGTAAGAGGAAACAAAGAGGTAGGTATATCTTGATCATATTCGTTATTTTGAACTTTTGAATCTTTTTGGAATTAATGATTTTATTTCATCAAGGAATGTGATTGATTTTTCGAAGATCAATTTATAATATAAGAATACTGGAAACTTATATTATTTTTTAAGTTGTGATAGGGAAGAAAGCATCCTCTTTGAATTAAATAACCCAAATGTCCAAGTTATTTTATAAGTTATTTTACAACGTCATATTTGAAAACCGAGTTTTGGTAATTTCAAAATATATAAATTCTGCACGGCACGAATTCCTAGTTATTCATCAATTATGGAATATATTATGTGGTGGATCTGTAATAAATCAGACTAGGACCTTAAACCTTAAAATTTGGAAGTGAGAACCATAATTGGGTGACGCATTGTCTTACCATATATATTTATAAGGTACAAAAAATCTAAAATTTTATACCTCATATCTCTTAGTAGTACCTGTCAATTAAAATAATATGTTAAATTATTCAAATTCTTAAATTCAATCGTCACAGGAGTGCATTCGTAGTATGATATGCTAAGATGATTCAGTTACATTTATTTAAATTTAAATATAAAAAGGTGTTCTCAACCATAAAATATATATATGTTACAATTCGGTTCCAGTGATGAGCTAGTGGTACAACAACTACCAATTAGCACTTTTTTGGAAAATCAGTTGGCTCAAATTCTTAGCCATAAAAACCTCATAGCAATTAATACTAACAATTTCACAAAAATAATTACCACACAAAGCAAGTTGTTGACTAAAGAAAACATCTTCAAATTGGGAATGACAACCCCAAAAATATTTCTTCAAAATACAAGCACTTCAAATAAGAAAAAGTTGGGGGACCAGAGAAAAAAATTAAACAACTATTTCCAAAATGATTCTGCTAGACTTTAAATTTTGGTAAAAGTTTAAGTAATGATAGTCCAAACTGACCCATAAGTTACATAAGAAAGGCAGGTCTAGGACCAAAATTAACAAGAGATAATGATTTCACATTGACTCCATCTGATCCCCTAAATGACCTTGAAAAATAGGTTTCTTGTGAGACAACGCACCACAGAAATCAAGGATGCAAATGTAAGGCCAGAAATTGAATTGAACAGGCCGAGAGACAATTCAAAAAGGGTGATTAGATTTTGGATAACCTAAAACCCCAACAATATTGACAAACTTCAGTCTCTCAAATAGAGAATAAAAAAGCCCAGTTCATGCTATTATGTTCCTTTTGAGATGATCAAACAAACCGATATTGTAGCCTATCAGCTCAACCTACCACACACATCAGCTCAATTTAGGTAGTATCTATAACACTAGGTAATGAGGCTCATCCATATAGCCTCAAATTCATCAGACACATCCATAATATATACATAATAATATATACGGCAACATATCAACACTTTTGTGTTGATTACGGCCAAGAAAAACTATATAACAATTATTTACCGTTAAGAAACTTTAAAAACAGTTGGTTTTACAAATAATTCATTTCAATTACAATTGGAGAGTAAAATGACCAATCAGCAATTACAAAAAGAAAACAAAGTTTCAGTTTTCAGCAAATTCCTGTTAAAAGTTTAAGTGAATATCAGAATTACCACACATATTTATGAAGAAACTTGTAGTGGATTCTACTCAACAAGGTACATTAACCTGATTTGATATTATAGTTCTATGTACTGAAGTCAAGAAGATAGTTATCTGGCTGTGCACTGACACATAACCCGCAAGTGATCCATGTAGCATATTCATGTTTTCAGCCTCTTGGTTGACCTTTCACCAGACAGCAGCTTGATAACTTCACTTTTCTTATCACCTGTTTGAAGGTTTGAAAAATGTGCAAAGTTTCTGTTGCCTTCAGAGTTCAGTGGGAGTTCAAAATGCCAATGTTCAGGCACCCAACTATGCCGTTGATATTTTGATGGTCCCTCCTATTTTGAAATATAACATAGTACATTAGGTTATTCATATTAAATCTTCTTTCTATTTTATTTTGTTTTTGAGTGGGGGTCGGCAAAAAAGTGTCATTACCTTGAAATAGAAAAAAAATTAAAACACGAGAAAGTTAAATAATTGAAAAAGTATATGTAATATTACCACATCAATTAGGTGTAGAGAATCAATAACAGGAGAATGATGAAGTAAACAAATTAGGTCTTCTAAGGCTTTTTCGTAGAAGCACATTAAGAGTTTGAGATTTCTCAAATTAGGAAACATGGGCATATCTTTTCCTGGCTCCACCAATGGGTGAAATAGATCGAAGTCATTCTATAAAAATATCAGTTCAAGTTAGACCCAAACTAAGTCAAATCTACATATGCTAACACAAACCATGCAGAAAGATCAAATTAAGATAAAAAAAAATTAACATTTGGGATTCTGATTTCTAAATGCAATATTACGTATTGTAGGTGCACTTTCAAGTACATTTAGAATGATACGGGCCTAATTCTGATGCACCTTCGTCAGATGATTTTAACCAGTACTAGCTCTTGCAACAAGGGGTGCAGATAATCTATGTACTATTAAACATGGTGCCTAACCAACTACTTATTAAATTAGAGTTTACGTGTAAGCCTATTTGAGGAAATTAATTCTAATATTCCCTAGGATTGTTTTGGGTGCGCTGATATCTCTTTTTTTTTGACAATGTGGGTGCGCAGATATCTCATTATATCCTTTAAAATATCCACAACCCATTGAGCAGTTAATTTACAAAGCACCAACTAGGTAATTTTAGCGACATAAGGTTCGATGCAGACCTTTCAAGTCCCAATCAAATAAGAGAGCGGAATCAATGATAAAATGCAAGAAAACTAAGCTTCAGTAAATGAACTGATTCAGATTCCATTTTACGTCCAACGATAGAAAACTAAAATTGCAAGGATAATATGGTTTGCTATTGAGAATTATTTTTAACTTCTAATGGGAGGATAGTGCGTGTGTTAGCAATTATCATTTCCCCCTTATATGATCCTCGCATATACATTCAATTTACTATCTAAACAGCAATTAGGCTAGTGTAGAAACAACTTACAAGCTTCCAGGGATGGGTTGCTGCAGGTATAGGCTTTTGATAAGGCGTCCCTATATGAAGAGTCAACTCCGACACATTTCTAATAGTTTTCAGAATGTCATATAAACCTGGCACACAGGTTTCTGCATGTGATATGGTTTCAACAATTGCCTTTCTCAATGCTGGCATCTCTCCATGAAATGTGATCAGTTCCATGAAATTGCCAATGACCAACTCGAGATGCTGAAGTTTAGGCAGGGATAAAGAAATCTTATCAGATGTTGTGAGTTCAAAATTTAGTTTCAGTATCTTCACTGACTGCGAATACAGATCAACAGAATATTTCTGAGGAGGAGTTTCAATGCACAAATATTCCAGATTTCTTTGCTCCATGACGAAAGTTTTCATGTCAGATGTAGATATGTTTGCTTTAATGTGAAGGTATTTGAGTTGAGTTAAGGGGAAATTAGAGGGAACAAGAAGTTGAAATCGGAAGTTCCAGTCCAAATCCACAGTGCTGATGACAAGAGAGTCAAGAGATCCAAAGGATAGGATAAGTGGGAAAAGAGACTCAATGGTACAACTATGGATATGAAGGGATAAATCTCGCAGGCCAAGTGAATAGGCACAATTGAGCCAGTCTGAGATGACAATGATCGGAAAAGGTTTGTACCTTAAGCTTGCCTTGAGACAAAACCCCAGTAATGGAGAAGAAGGATTGCGAAGAAAGAGACAGAGGGAGGTTACATTGTTGAAGAGCAGACCCGGTGGGAAGTCATTGCGGTCGAGCTCAATGGAAGGGGAGAAGGTCCAAAGATCGTGGAAGCGGCGAGCAAGGAGGGAAGTACGGACTGCAGATTTGGTGGGAAGGAAAGAGAGAATCTGTAAAATGAGATGCTCCGGAAGTCCGGAAAGATGATCGATCTCTCCGAGATTGTTGTTTGACATTGTTAATGGGGTAAAACTTTGGGTTTTTGGAGGGTGAATAATGGGTAAAATTTGAATGGGGACTCTTTTGATTCTCTATTATAATTATTTCCGTGCAGAGAGATTAGGAAATAGCACTTTTCTTCTTTTGGGAATTACAATCTTTTTTTGGGAGGTGTAAAAACAGCAGTATGCTACGGATATTGCTACAATGGCGGTGTGCTTGTAAAAATAGCACTATAAAATTTTAGAATGGTAAAATTTGATGGGTACCTTGAAAATTTTATTTAATGTGTCTTTAGAATGATTTATATACATCTCCTGACATCAAATAACACAGTTATTCTTCATGTGATATTTAATGTGTCTTTAGAATGGTCTCTAGTTTTACTGTTTCCTTAAGCCACCATTAGATCAGTGATTTTCAAAGGGCTTAATAAATAGTAAACAAAATATAAAATTTGGTCTTCAAATTAAACACATTTTAATATTGACATCACATCTAACAATTTTGATCGATGTTTTGGACTTCGAAAATTGAAAAAGGGCTTAGTTGCACGGAACCTCTAGAACAATCGATTTGATATTAGCCAACCTCGTTAATGGAAAGCAGACAATCCAATAATAAAATACCAACTTTGTCCACAATTAATTTTTTTCCCAAATATTTATAATTGATAAATTAAGCTATTGATCATTTATCTTATTAGATAAACAAATGGGTCTTGTATATTTATGACAATTTAGGAATGCAATCATGTAGATTACAATATAAATTAATTTGTTTTATCGTAAAAAGTAATATATTAGCATTATATACAATAAACAATCTCCTTAAAAATGGAATTATCTATTATCAATCACAAATAAAATATTTAGAAAATTAGAAGACGTTTAATTAACTTCTAAAAATAAGGCAATTGTTGGTCCCCAAAGACACTTAGAGGGAGGTGAATAGGATATTTTTAAACTTGTATTCTAAGTTATAAGTCCTTAGTGTGTCTTACTGTTATTCTTGGCAAAAACTTGAATAACTTGGTTCTAAACTAAAATAATAAATGATAAAATAAAGAATAAAGTTTAGAGACACTTGACATAAGAGTTGTTTACAGAGTTCGACACTAACACCTACATCTCCAGGGCCCGCGACCTTCGAGATGGTGCGTCTTTCTTTATCCAATGAGAAAGGAGTACAAGGTGGAACCAGTGAGTCCTTACAATATTCTGAGAAATCACACTGCCCGAGTACAGAATCGGCTCATGAGCACTAAAGACTTAAGGATAACAAAGTGAGCAACTAAGGCTCAAAGGATAGATGCTATATTAATTGAATAAGCTTGAGATTGATTGTGAGTATTAAAGTTTAAGTGCACAAGTAACAACAGTTTTCTCTAGTCTGGAAATTTGAAATATTGAAGTTGGGGCGGCTAGAGTTCTTCTCCAATCCTTGGTATAACTTCTATTTATAGAAAGCTGATAATAATGAGGTAAGTTGCAACCATTTATGGACCGTTACAATGGTAGGTCAATTTACACAGGTTTGGACTGAGGGAACCATAACAGTGGATTTATGTATATAATGGTGGATTTTGTGTATAACGGTGACGGACCGTTACAACGGTACCCTCAACGGAAATTCTCTAGAATGCCGACCATTAGGTGGCGGTTCTAATCTATTTAAACCGCCATATAGTTGGCTAAGGATTTATTTATTTCATTGTAACGGTAGGCCTCACATAATTCATTCTCAAACTTATTTTACCAATTTTACAGATTAAATATCCTAATCTTGAGATGAAGCTTCTACTATCCAATGTCTTGTGCACTGCACATGCCAACAGCAATGACTCCTTAAATAAACAAAATCCAAAAATCTAATTAACTTATTTTATCATAAAAAGTAATTTATTAGCATTATAATACAATAAAATATCTCCCTAAAAATAGAATTATCGATTATCATTCACAAATAAAATATTTAGAAAATTAGAAGACGTTTAATGAACTTCTAAAAATAAGTCAATGACTCCTTAAATTCAGAAGTTCCAAAAATCTAATTAATTTATTTTATTGTAAAGAGTAATATATTAGCATTATAATACAATAAACAATCACCTTACAAATGGAATTTTCTATTATCATTCCCAAATGAAATATTTAGAAAATTAGAAGACGTTTAATTAACATCTTAAAATAAGTCAATGACTCCTTAAATAATAAAAAAAAACTGATCCAAAAATCTAACATGCTGTCTTCAACCAACAAAATTTGACCATCTTTATTGTTACCCAAATATTTTTCGTTGGATTTTTTTAAATAATCAAAATGAAGTCTCATTATTAAAGATATCTTTCGGAGTGTTGTAAATTTGAATCAATATGATGTAGTGCATGTATTGTATTTTGTTTGTTGTTCGAATCTATTGATAAATCGTTGAACTTGAATTAGTTTGAGCCCATATTTTATATTGAAAAAATAAAATACTTCCTAGTTTTGACTAGTGGGCAAGATTTATTTTTTGTCACTTATTAATAATGAACATATTTTGACTCTTTGAATTAGAATTGTAGCTTGGAATCATAATGCATAGTGCAAATCATAGTGCATGATTATTAAATGAAATATATACTAACAAAAGCCTCGGTCTATTGTCCTTGAGATACATGAAACTTAAACACGGCTAATAATTGTGCAAGATGATTTTTATCTATGCAATGTCAAACAAATTGCAAATGGCATGCATGACTTTTGATGCATTGATCGAGGAAGCAAAAAAGTTTGATTATTACGAAATATCAAAGCTCTTAATCACCACGGAATTATAAGAAAACTAAATTAAACTTGCCCTTATCAATCTTTCTAATTTGTTATTTTTTTTCTTTGTAAAACCGTGTGTCATTAGCTTTTTCAACAATTTATGGTTGCGTTTTCCATACTAGTGTGATTTCTATCGATGCAATGTCAATAAAACTTAAGATGGTTAGAGTTCTTAAGTGCATGCATGACTTTATATATATTTATTGACGAAGCAAAAAGTTTGATTATTACGAAATATCAAAGCTCTTGCGAATCACCAAAGAATTGGAAGACAACAAAATCAAACTTGCCCTATATAAGACTATCTAATTCGATTTTAGTTCTTTGTTACATTTGAGGAGCTACATTTTATTTGAGAAGAAATAATAACAAGATTGAGTTTGTCCCATCAAGAAAGGGGAGGTAGCACAGTTGGCTCCAATAATGTCTGAGGACTGTTGGTTACCTAAAGGTCGAGAGTTTGATTCCTCCTCACGACTAGAAGAAAAAAAAAATTGGTTCCATCGTATGATGAATTTGTCGCTCAATGTAATTGGTGCACCCAAACCAAATTCAGTTATTTTCCTTAATAGAAAAAAATCAACATAAGACTTTCTTTTACTTAGCCAAAAAAAAATGTTATATAGAATAAATAGATTCAAGAATAATATAAAGTCGTATTAGAAAAATCATGAATCTCCATATTTAATGACAAAGAGTGGAAATGTTTATTTAAATATATATTTGTTTGCTTTATTTTGTACGACATGTCAAATATATATTCTTTTTTGTTTTCATTTCACTAGTACACACCAAAGAAGATCTAGAAGTTTCATAGTATCTATATAAACCAATTACCTGAATACTATTTCATCAAACATATCTACTTCAAGACAAGAAAAAAAAGTAGCAATGGCATTTAAAGTTGTACTCAGTTAAAGCGATTTTTTTGGGTTTTAAAAGTTGGATTATCTATACCTCAATTAAAAGTTGGATTATATCTCAATTAAAACGATTTTTTTGGATTACTCATTACAAAAAAAAGAATACAAATGTTATGACTTAATAAATAAAAAATTGTACATCTCTAGAGATGTAACTTTTTTTAAAATGAGTACTCCAGACTGGTAACCATGCTGTCACCATCACAGGTTATCAAGATGTCACACCTTACAGTTAAACTGCCCTCCAGAATGTTGTTGCTATCCAATCTGTGTCTGTTGCCATTGCCGCAATTGGACTTTCATTTCAGTTGTACTCAGGTGGAATTTTACCGGTCTATGCTCCACAAAATTAGACCATGGGATGATTGTTGTTGGGTATAATAACACTGCAGCACCTACTACTTGATTGTGAAGAACTCATGGGGTACGTCTTGGGGATGAGTTTGGTTACATAAAAATGCAAAAGAATTATTCAAAAAACTCAGGTTTATGCGGTATTGGAATTGAGCCCTCCTATCCAACCAAATGATTTTTCATGAAGCTAAAATAATGTCATTTGTTGTCAACGCATCATTACAATGAGCATGTATATGCTTAGTGTTTTGAGTATTACAATAAGCATGCATACTATTTCTTTAAGTTGTATGAGAAATTGTATATTTCATTCTTAGTCTAACTTGTACAGCGGGTTCCTTGTATAGTTGGAGAAAAAATAAATACAACAGTAATATGCCTATCCTATACAGTAAGCTACAGTAACTGTAACTTTCTATAACTAGTAGCTCTTTTAGTCTATAACTAGTAGCTCTCTTATTTACATCTAAATCCAATAATTAATAATCCTTAACGGATATGAGGATTATTGGATCCTATTCTTCTCTTTTCTCAACACAGTGGAAAATATGCAAGAACAATATATTTACAGTTTAACTAATTTATATGATCTCACAAATATATTTACAGATTTCTGTAGTACCATATAATCACAAATGAATAAGAGCTTGTAAATAATTAATTAAGGCCAAATATGCGTATTAGTTTGGAATGCAAAGTCTAAATCACTATCCTATTGGATCTAGTCAAAAGGCATTATAAAACAAGACCCAATAAATATGTATTAGTAGATACGTATCTATTGAAGCTAGTCCAATGCCTTTAATAAACAAGACGTAGAAAATGCGTATTAGTAGCAAATGTTAAGCCTTAATAATGAGCCAATTGAAGCTTGAATGAAAGCTTCATTAGTTGTGAATGTCAAGTCTAACTCCGTATTTTATTGAAGATAGTCCAAAGGCATTATTAAACAAGAACAATAGATGTGTATAAGTAGGGAATGCAAAGTCTAAATCACAAGCCTAATGAAGCTAGTCCAACGACATTCCAACGACATTTTTATACATGACCCAATAGATGCGTAGTAACAGCGGCGTAAAGCCTAATTCACAAGCCCAATGAATTTAGTCCAATGGCTTTATTAAAAAATACATAGTAGATGCGTATTAGTAGAGATTGTTAAGCTTTTAATTTGGGTCCGATGGGCATAATCCGATGCGTTTTAATATTAAAGTGCACAATTTTGAAAGCACGGTACCTAAATTTACTTTCGATGGCCATCCGACCTACACTTTCTTCTCTGAAATTGGTTGTTTTGTTCAAATTGCTACATGACAGCTTAGCTCAGCCAGTTGAAAAGATATAAAATGTTGAAGACAGAATACACGTAACTAAGCTTAGCTCAGCCAGTGTGTGTGCGTCTGTGTGTGCATGTGTGCGTCTGTGTGTGGGTGTGCGTGTGCGTGTGTGTCGGTGGGTGTGCGTGTGCGTGTGTGCGCGTGTGTTTTTGCATGTGTGTGTGTGTCAGGGTTTGTGCGGGTGTGTGTGCGTGTGTGTCTGCGTGTGTTTATGGGTGTGCGTGTGTGTGGGTGTGTGTGGGTGTGCGTTTGTATGCGTGTGTGGGTGTGCTCATGTGTGCGTGTGTGTGCGTGTGGTTGTGGGTGGGTGTGTGTGTGCGTGTGTGTGTGTGCGTGTGTGCGTGTGTGTGTGCGGGTGCGGGTGTGTACGTGTGTGTGTGTGTGTGTGTGTGTGTGCGTGTTTGTGTGTGGGTGTGCGTTTGTGTGCGTGTGTGCGTGTGTGCGTGTGTGCGTGTGTGCGTGTGTGCGTGTGTGCGTGTGTGCGTGTGTGCGTGTGTGCGTGGGTGCGTGTGCGTGTGTGTGTGGGTGCGTGTGCGTTTGTGTGCGTGTGTGTTTGCGGGTGTGTGGGTGTGTGTTACTGTGTGCGTGTGTGCGGGTGTGTGCGTGTGTGCGTGTGTGCGTATGTGTGTGGGTGTGTGTGTGTGCGTGTGTGCCTGTTTGTGTGTGCGTGTGCGGGTGTGTGCGTGGGTGTGTGCGTGTGTGTTTGCATGTGTGTGGGTGTGTTAGTGTGTGTGCTGGTGTGTGCCTGCGTGTGTGTGTGCCTGTTGCGTGTGTGGGTGCGTGTGTGTGTGCGTGTGTGTCTGTGTGCGTGTGCGTGTGTGCGTGCGTGTGTATGTGTGTCTATGCGTGTGCTGGTGTGGGTGTGTGTGCGTGTGCGGGTGCGTGCGTGTGTGTGCGCCTGTCTGCGCGTGTGGGTGCGTGTGTGTGTGCATGTGTGTGTGTGTGTGTCGGTGCGCGTGTGCGTGTGTGCGTGCGTGTGTGTGTGGGTGTGCGTGTGTGGGTATGTGCGTGTGTGTGCGTGTGTGTTTGCATGTGTGTGTGTGTGTGTGTGTGCGCGAGTGTGTGCGTGTGTGTGTGCGTGGGTGTCTGCGTGTTTGTGTAGGTGTGCGTGTGTGTGTGGGTGTGTGTGGGTGTGCGTTTGTGTGCGTGTGTGCATGTGTGTGTGGGTGCGTGTACGTTTGTGTGCGTGTGTGCGTGTGTGCGTGTGTGCGTGTGGGTGCGTGTGTGTTTGCGTGTGTGTGGGTGTTTGTGGGGGTGTGTGCGTGTGTGCGTGTGTGTGTGTGCGGGTGTGTGCGTGTGTGTGTTTGCGTGTGTGCGTGTGTGCGTGTGTGCGTGTGTGCGTGTGTGCGTGTGTGCGTGTGTGCGTGTGTGCGTGTGTGCGGGTGTGCAGGTGTGTGGGTGTGCGTGCGTGTGTGCGTGTGTGTGCGTGTGTGCGTGTTTGTGTGTGTGTGTGTGCGGGTGTGTGCTTGTGTGTTTGTGTGTGTGTGGGTGTGTTAGTGTGTGTGCGGGTGTGTGTGCGTGTGTGTGTGGGTGTGTGTGTGGGTGTGTGTGTGGATTTGGGTGTGTGTGCGTGTGTGTGCGTGTGGGTGTGCGTGTGTGTGCGTGTGTGTTCGTATGGGTGTGTGTGTGTGGGTGTGTCTGTGTGTGCGCTCGCGCGCGATCCTAATGATTGAACTATAAGTGTGCTCGAAACACCTTTAATTAGAGTGTTATATTAGGGTTTCAAATGTCCTATTATCTTTCCAAAACGACACACACTACTAGAGTGCTCCATACATCTTCAATTAGAGTGTTTTATTATTATTCCAAATGCCCTGTTGTATTATTGTGCACCAAACACCATCATTTGAGTGTTGTATTACTGTTGTAAGTGCCCTTCTATCTTGCCATATGGAAACACTACTAGAGTGCTCCAAACACCTTCAATTGGATTTGAGTATTAGGGTTGTAAATGGCCTAATATGTTGCCATATAAACACACCACTAGAGCGCTCCAAACACCTTAAATTGGAGTGTTTTATTAGGGTTGTAAATGCGCTAATATCTTGCCTTCAGGAGACACTACCAGAGTGCTCCAAACATTCAATTGGAGTGTTTTATTAGGGTTGTAAATGCCCTATAATCTTTCGAAAGAGAGACACTACTAGAGTGCTTCAAACACCCTCAATTAAAGTGTTGTATTAGGGTTCTAAGTGCCCTATTATCATGCCATATAAAGACACTACTAGAGTGCTTCAAACACTTTCAATTGGAGTGTTTTATTAGGGTTGGAAATGCCCTATTATCTTGCCTTCCGGAGACACTACAAGAGTGCTCCAAACACCTTCAATTGGAGTATTTTATTAGGGTTGTAAAAGCCCTATTATCTTGCCATATAGATAAACTACTAGAGTACTCCAAACACCTTAAGTTGGAGTGTTATATTAGGGTATCAAATGTCATATTATCTTTACAAAAAGACACACTACTAGAGTTGTAAATGCCCTATTTTCTTGCCATCTGGAGGCACTACTACTGTGCTTCAAACAACTTCAATTCGAGTGTTGTATTAGGGTTGTAAATGCCCTATTATCATGCCAGATAGGGACACTACTAGAGTGCTCAAAACACCATCAATTGGAGTGTTTTATTAGGGTTTTAAATGCCCTATTATCTTGCAATCTGAAGATATTAATAGAGTGTGTGTGTGTGTGGTGTGTGTGTGTGTCTGTGCGTGTGCGGGAGTGTTTGTGTCTGTGTTTACGTGTGTGTGTGGGTGTGTGTGTGTGTGTGTGCGCACGTGTGCGTGTGTGTGCGTGTGTGTGCGTGTGTGTGCGTGTGTGCGTGTGCGTGTGTGTGCGTGTGTGTGTGCGTGTGTGTGTGTGCCTGTGTGCGTGTGTGGGTGCGTGTGTTTGTGCGTGTGTGAGTGTTTGTGTGTGTGGGGGGGGTGTGTGGGTGGGTGGGTGGGTGTGTGCGTGGCTGTGCGTGTGTGTGTGCGTGTGTGTGTGCATGTGTGTGTGCGTGTGTGTGTGTGTGAGTGTGCGAGTGTGTGCGTGTGTGCGTGTGTGTGTGGGTGTGAGTTTGCGTGTGTGTCTGTGTGTGTGTGGGGGGGGTGTGTGCGTGTGTGTGTGTGTGTGCGGGTGTGTTTGCGAGTGTGTTTACGTGTGTGTGGGTGTGTGGGTGTGTGGGTGGGTGTGCGTGTGCGTCTGTGTGCGTGTGTGCGTGTGCGTGTGCGTGTGAGTGTGCGTGTGCGTGTGCGTGGGTGTGCGTGTGTGTGCGGCTGTGTGCGTGTGTGTTTGCATGTGTGTGTGTGTGTTTGCATGTGTTCGTGTGTGTCTGCGTGTTTGTTCAGGTGTGCGCGTGTGTGTGGGTGTGTGTGGGTGTGCATTTGTGTGCGTGTGTGCATGTGTGTGTGGGTGCGTGTGTGTGCGGGTGTGTGCGTGTGTGCGTGTGTGTGTGGGTGTGTGCGTGAGTGTGTGCGTGTGTGCCTGTTTGTGCGTGTGTTTGTGCGTGTGCGTGTGCGGGTGTGTGCGTGTGTGCGTGTGTGCGTGCGTGTGTGTTTACGTGTGTTTGGGTGTGTTAGTGTGTGTGCGGGTGTGGGTGCGTGTGTGTGTGCGTGTGCGTGTGGGTTCGTGTGTGTATGCTTGTGTGTGCGTGTGCGTGCGTGTGTGTTCGTGTGGGTGTGTGGGTGTGGGTGTGGGTGTGTGCGCGCGCGATCCTAATGATTGAACTATAAGTGTGCTCGAAACACCTTTAATTAGAGTGTTATATTAGGGTTTCAAATGTCCTATTATCTTTCCAAAAAGACACACACTACTAGAGTGCTCCATACACCTTCAATTCGAGTGTTATATTATTGTTGTAAATGCCATATTATCTTGGCATATAGAGTCACTATGAGGGTGCTCTAAAACACATTTAATTGGAGTGTTTTATTAGGGTTCCAAATGCCCTGTTGGCATGCCATTTAGTGACACAAATAGAGTGCATCAAACACCATCATTTGAGTGTTGTATTACTATTGTAAGTGCCCTTCCATCTTGCCAGATGGAGATACTACTAGAGTGCTCCAAACACCTTCAATTGGATTTTAGTATTAGGGTTGTAAATGGCCTATCATCTTGCCATATAAACACACAACTAGAGCGCTCCAAACACCTTAAATTGAAGTGTTTTATTAGGGTTGTAAATGTCCTAATACCTTGCCTTCAGGAGACACTACTAGAGTGCTCCAAACATTCAATTGGAGTGTTTTATTAGGGTTGTAAATGCCCTATAATCTTTCCAAAGAGAGACACTACTAGAGTGCTTCAAACACCTTCAATTAAAGTGTTGTATTAGGGTTCTAAGTGCCCTATTATCATGCCATATAGAGACACTACTAGAGTGCTTCAAACACCATCAATTGGAGTGTTTTATTAGGGTTTTAAATGCCCTATTATCTTGCAATCTGAATATATTAATAGAGTGTGTGTGTGTGTGTGGGTGGGTGTGTGTGTCCGAGTGTGTGCGTGTGTGCGTGCGTGTGTGTGTGCATGTGTGCGTGTGTTTGTGTGGGTGTGCGTGTGTGTGTGGGTGGGTGTGTGTGCTTGTGTGTGTGCTTGTGTGTGTGGGTGTGCGTGTGTGCCTGTGCGGGTGTGTGCGTGTGTTTGTCCGTGTGTGTTTGCGTGTGTGTGGGTGTGTTAGTGTGTGTGCGGGTTTGTGCGTGCGTGTGTGGGTGTGCGTGTGTGTGAACGTGTGTGGGGGGGGTGTGTGCGTGCGTGGGTGTCTGTGTGCGTGTGCGTGTGTGTGTGTGCGGCTGTGTTTGCGAGTGTGTTTACGTGTGTGTGGGTGTGTGTGTGTGTGGGTGTCCGTGTGTGCGTGGGTGTCCGTGTGTGCGTGTGTGTGCGTGTGTGTGCGTGTGTGTTTGCGTGTGTGTGCGTGTGTGTGCGTGTTTTTGCGTGTGTGTGCGTGTGTGTGGGTGTGTGCGTGTGTGTGTGCGTCTTTGTGTGCATGTGTGCGTGTGTGTGGGTGGACGTGTGTGTGTGGGTGGGTGTGCGTGTGCGTGTGCGTGTGTGTGCATTTGTTTTTGCATGTGTGTGTGTGTGTGTCCGGGTTTGTGCGAGTGTGTGTGCGTGTGTGTGTGCGTGTGCGTGTGTGTGTAGCTGTGTGTGGGTGTGCGTTTGTATGCGTGTGTGTGCGGGTGTGCGTGTGGTTGTGGGTGTGTGTGTGTGTGCGTGTGTGTGCGTGTGTGCGTGTGTGTGTGCGTGTGCGGGTGTGTACGTGTGTGTGTGCGTGTGTGTCTGCGTGTGTGTGTGGGTGTGCGTGTTTGTGTGTGGGTGTGTGTGGGTGTGCGTTTATGTGCGTGTGTGCGTGTGTGCATGTGTGTGTGGGTGCGTCCGTGTGTGAGGGCATGTGTGCGTGTGTGTGTCGGTGTGCGTGTGCGTGTGTGCGAGCGTGTGTGTGTGGCTGTGCGTGTGCGTGTGTGCGAGCGTGTGTGTGTGGGTGTGCGTGTGCGTGTGTGGGTATGTGCGTGTGTGTGTGTGTGTGCGTGTGTGGGTGTGTGCGGGTGTGTGGGTGTGCGTGTGTGTGTGCGTGTGCGGGTGTGTGCGTGTGTGTTTGGGTGTGTGTGGGTGTGTTAGTGAGTGTGCCGGTGTGTGTGCGTGTGTGTGTGGGTGTGTGTGTGCGTTTGGGTGTGTTTGTGTGTGTGTGCGTGTGGGTGTCCGTGTGTGTGCGTGTGTGTTCGTGTGGGTGTGTGTGTGTGGGTGTCTGTGTGTGCGCTCGCGCGCGATCCTAATGATAGAACTATAAGTGTGCTCAAAACACCTTTAATTAGAGTGTTATATTAGGGTTTCAAATGTCCTATTATCTTTCCAAAACGACACACACTACTAGAGTGCTCCATACATCTTCAATTCGAGTGTTTTATTATTGTTCCAAATGCCATATTATCTTGGTATATAGAGACACTATGAGGGTGCTCTAAAACACCTTCAATTGGAGTGTTTTATTAGGGTTCCAAATGCCCTGTTGTATTACTGTGCACCAAACACCATCATTTGAGTGTTGTATTACTGTTGTAAGTGCCCTTCTATCTTGCCATATGGAAACACTACTAGAGGGCTCCAAACACCTTCAATTGGATTTTAGTATTAGGGTTGTAAATGGCCTATTATGTTGCAATATAAACACACCACTAGAGCGCTCCAAACACCTTAAATTGGAGTGTTTTATTAGGGTTGTAAATGCGCTAATATCTTGCCTTCAGGAGACACTACCAGAGTGCTCCAAACATTCAATTAGAGTGTTTTATTAGGGTTGTAAATGCCCTATAATCTTTCCAAAGAGAGACACTACTAGAGTGCTTCAAACACCTTCAATTAAAGTGTTGTATTAGGGTTGGAAATGCCCTATTATCTTGCCTTCCGGAGACACTACAAGAGTGCTCCAAACACCTTCAGTTGGAGTGTTGTATTAGGGTTGTAAAAGCCCTATTATCTTGCCATATAGATACACTACTAGAGTACTCCAAACACCTTAAATTGGAGTGTTATATTAGGGTATCAAATGTCATATTATCTTTACAAAAAGGCACACTACTAGCGTTGTAAATGCCCTATTTTCTTACCTTCTGGAGGCACTACTACTGTGCTTTAAACAACTTCAATTGGAGTGTTGTATTAGGGTTGTAAATACCCTATTATCATGCCATATAGGGGAACACTACTAGAGTGTTCCAAACACCATCAATTGGAGTGTTTTATTAGGGTTTTAAATGCCCTATTTTCTTGCAATCTGAAGATATTAATAGAGTGTGTGTGTGGGGGGGGGGGGGGGGGGGGGGGGTGGGCGTGTGTGTCCGTGTGTGTGCCTGTGTGCGTCCGTGTGTGTGTGCCTGTGTACGTGTGTGTGGGGTTGTGCGTGTGTGTGTGGGTGGGTGTGTGTGTGCGTGTGTGTGCTTGTGTGCGTGTGTGTGTGTGTGTGCATGTGCGGGTGTGTGCGTGTGTGTGTGCGTGTGTGTTTGCGTGTGTGCGGTTGTGTTAGTGTGTGTGCGGGTGTGTGCGTGTGTGAGTGGGTGTGGGTGTGTGTGTGTGGGTGTGTGTGTGTGTGTGTGCGGGTGTGTTTGCGAGTGTGTTTACGTGTGTGTGGGTGTGGGTGTGTGTGGGTGTGCGTGTGTGCGTGTGTTTTTGCATGTGTGTGTGTGCGGGTGTGTGCGGGTGTGTGCGGGGTGTGGGTGGGTGTGTGTCTGTGTGTGGGTGTGTGTGGGTGTGCGTTTGTATGCGTGTGTGGGTGTGTGGGTGTGTGCATGTGTGCGTGTGTGTGCCTGTGTGCGTCCGTGTGTGTGTGCCTGTGTGCGTGTGTGTGGGGGTGTGCGTGTGTGTGTGGGTGGGTGTGTGTGTTCGTGTGTGTGCTTGTGTGGGTGTGTGCATGTGCGGGTGTGTGCGTGTGTGTGTGTGTGCGTGTGTGTTTGCGTGTGTGCGGGTGTGTTAGTGTGTGTGCGGGTGTGTGCGTGTGTGTGTGGGTGTGTGTGTGTGTGTGTGGGTGTGTGTGTGTGTGTGTGCGGGTGTGTTTGCGAGTGTGTTTACGTGTGTGTGGGTGTGGGTGTGTGTGGGTGTGCGTGTGTGCGTGTGTGTGCGTGTGCGTGTGTGTGTGCGGGTGTGTGCATGTGAGCGTGGGTCTGTGTGTGCATGTGTGCATGTGTGTGCGTGTGTGTAGGTGTGCGTGCGTGTGTGTGGGTGGGTGTGTGCGTGCGTGTGTGTGTGCGTGTGCGGGTGGGTGTGCGTGCGTGTGTGTGGGTGGGTGTGTGTGTGCGTGTGTGTGCGTGTGCGGGTGTGTGCGTGTGTTTTTGCATGTGTGTGTGTGCGGGTGTGTGCGGGGTGTGGGTGGGTGTGTGTCTGTGTGTGGGTGTGTGTGGGTGTGCGTTTGTATGCGTGTGTGGGTGTATGGTTGTGTGCATGTGTGCGTGTGTGTGCGGGTGTGCATGTGTGTGTGGTGGTGGATGTGTGTGTCTGTGTGTGTCCGTGTGTGTGCGTGTGTGCTTGTGTGTGTGCGTGTGCGGGTGTGATCGTGTGTGTGTGCGGGTGTGTTTGTGTGTGTGTGTGTGTGCGGGTGTGTGTGTGCGTGTGTGTCTGCGTGTGTGTGTGGGTGTGTGTGTGTGTGTCGGTGTGTGTGGGTGTGCGTGTGTGCGTGTGTGCGTGTGTGCATGTGTGCATGTGTGTGTGGGTGCGTGTGCGTTTGTGTGCGTGTATGTGCGTGTGTGTTTGCGTGTGTGTGGGTGTGTGTGTGTGTGTGCGTGAGTGTTCCTGTGTGCGTGTGTGTGTGTGAAGGTGTGTGCGTGTTTGTGTGTGCGGGTGTGTGCGTGCGTGTGTGCGTATGTGTGGGTCTGCGTGTGTGTGTGCATGTGTGCCTGTTTGTTTGTGTGTGTGTGCGGGTGTGTGCGTGTGTGTTTCCATGTGTGTGGGTGTGTTAGTATGTGTGCGGGTGTGTGCGTGCGTGTGTTCGTGTGTGTGTGCCTGTGTGCGTGTGTGGGTGCGTGTGTGTGTTTGGATGTGTGCGCGTGTGTGTCTGTGTGCGTGTGTGCGTGCGTGGGTGTGTGTGCGTGTGCTGGTGCGGGTGTGTGTCCGTGTATGCGGTTGCGTCCGTGTGTGTACGCATGTGGGTACGTGTGTGTGCATGTGTGCGTGTGTGTGTCGGTGTGCGTGCTTGTGTGTGTGGGTGTGCGTGTGCATGCGTGGGTGTCTCTGTGTGTGTGCGGGTGTGTGCGTGTGCGTGTGTGCAAGTGTGTGCGTGTGTGTGTGTGCGTGTGCTGGTCTGTGTGTGTGTGCGGGTGTGTGCGTGTGTGTGTGCGTGTGTGTTTGCATGTGTGTAGGTGTCTTAGTGTGTGTGCGGGTGTGTGCGTGCGTGTGTGTGTGCCTCTGTGCGTCTGTGTGTGCATGTGTGCGTGTGTGGTGTGCGTGTGCGTCTGTGCGTTCGTGTGTGTGTGAGTGTGCGTGTGTGGGTTGGTGTGTGTGTGCTTGTGTGCGTGTGTGTGTTTGTGCAGGTGTACGTGTGCGGGTGTGTGCGGGTGTGTATGTGTGTGTGTGTGTGTGTGTGTGTGTGTGTTGGTGTGTTAGTGTGTGTGCGGGTGTGTGCGTGTTTGTGCGCGTGTGTGTGTGGGTGACCTTCAATTCGAGTGTTTTATTATTGTTGTAAATGTCATATTATCTTGGTATATAGAGACACTATGAGGGTGATCTAAAACAACTTCAATTGGAGTGTTTTATTAGGGTTCCAAATGCCCTGTTGGCATGCCATTTAGGGACACAACTAGAGTGCACCAAACACCATTATTTCAGTGTTGTATTGCTGTTTTAAGTGCCCTTCTATCTTGTCATATGGAGACAGTACTAGAGTGCTCTAAACACCTTCAATTGGATTTTAGTATTAGGGTTGTAAATGGCCTATCATCTTGCCATATAAACACACAACTAGAGCGCTCCAAACACCTTAAATTGGAGTGTTTTATTAGGGTTGTAAATGTCCTAATATCTTGCCTTCAGGAGACACTAC